>NW_015151032.1:31247-33971 GCF_000732505.1 Cyprinodon variegatus | reverse complement strand
GATTCATCGATTAATCGAAAAAATAATCGGCCGATTCATCGATTTTTAAAATAATCGTTAGTTGCAGCCCTATATCAGATATCATTTTTTTAAAGCCGTCAATATTCCACATCAGTCGGGCTCTAGTAATGGGCCAATCTAAATAAAATGGGTTGTGTAAATAAGCCAGTTGGCATATTATCAACAGAAACTCTGTTAGACTGTATTCTGATTAAGATGAGTGATTTAGGAGGATCCATGATTTGACCGGCATTCTTCTAAACACTTCGAATTTAGATCAAGGCTGTATGAGGAGAAGCACAACAGGTCTGCGTTGGTTGTTTTGGGAAGTTTGACATAAAGATGTACTTGGATTACTTTTTTCATTTAATCTAAAGACATTTTAATCCAATCAAGGAATTCTGAGGATATAAACATGGCTACAAGGTGGCTTCCCTCTACACCAGCGGTCACCAACCTTTTCACAGCTGAGGGCTAATTCAGGGGCACTGAGTCACAGGAAGGGCTACCAATACTGACCTATGAATGGCAAGGGTCAACGTTCACCTAAACTTCATACATTATAAACATATCTTTATCGTTTCTTTAAATGTATAATTTTCTTTTAGACATTTTTATTTTGAAATCTCTATAAATGCTTAAATGCCATATATGATTAAATGATGAAATGTTCTATAACCCAATTAAAAAAGAAGAGCAACAGAATACAGTGAAATTTCAAACGTAGCTCACTGTTGAGTTGTTCTATTTTCAGAAGACTCTAAGGGCACCCCTTGTGGTCCTTGAGGGCCCCTTGGTGCCCGCAGGCACCATGTTGGTGACCGCTGATCTACACTGATGATGAGTGGCGCCTTGCATCTCGTGCTACAGACCACCAAGATCACTTCAAGCCAGACAGCTGCAAATATAGCCAATAGGTTGACTGAAGACATTAACAAATGGAGGCTGACCAGCAAACACCCTGTAGTTGTTAGAGACAACGCTGCAAATATGGTTTGTGCATTGAAGATAATGCAGCTCATGTCTGCTGTGTCCCCACTGTGTCATGGCTGCTTGCTTGTGTGAGGCTTCACTTTTCACTAACAAGTTTGCACTTTTGAGGCAGTTTTGTTCACATCTCAAGTTTAAACTGTCTGATGTACAAGTTTGCACTTAGTGTTTAATATGACTGGAAAAAATAAAATACATGAGTATTTTGAAACATGGTTGAATCACTTTCATCACTGTAAAAACGGTTGAATCGAAATTAATCGATTCAGAACTGTATGAATCAAAATCGAATCGATTCAGGACTTTGGTGAAAATACCCAGCTCTAGCAAAGAGGCCATCCAGCCACAAAGACACGGAGCTCAAAGATACATTTAAAAAAAAATAAATAAATAAAATAAATAAATTGTATTACCAGTGGAAAAGAAAAGCTTAGTCCGAAATTAGAAGAGGAGTTGGATCACTGTGATTATAGATATTATATAAATATAATGAAAATAATATTTATTTTGGCATGCCAAAGATCTCATGTAATAGTTTTTCACCTCGCTGTACTTTCTACTGAAAACTACTGGCTGTTCATTCAGGCCACACAGCAGATATCAGGAAGCTACAAACACTGTTTTATAAAAAATAAAAAGAATTAAAAAAAACAAGGGGTTCAATTATTTCTACCACTGCTTGATCAGGAAGTGCTGGCACTCATTTGCACGTTTCACAGCTAAGGTTATAACCCTGCAGGAAATACTCATTCACATTTAGTAATGCGAACATCGGAAATTCCCCATACAAAATGCTTAAACCTGCTTCAAATACCAGCTGTACTATCTGTTTAATAAATGCAGACAACTCTCTAACACAAAGCACCTCTGGTTCAAATATCAAAAATGTTGATCATACAACCTCTCTGGGTTACCTTCAATTAATTGAGTAAAATCAGACCCTAAACACCAGAGCTATTCACAATGACACAAGTCTTTAAAATACTTAATCTTGTAAATTCAGTGATGTGGAAAAGAAACCAAAAGTTTAGTGAAAAATCATATAACATTTAAAAGCAGTCTGTTGTTAATCTTTTACTTGGGTTTTATCTGTAAACATACTGCTGTACTCTTCTCCCTGGAGGAGCTCCCTTTATGTGAAGACTAAAAGAGATGTAGAGAGAGGGGGGGCAGCTGGGCTGTCTTTTAACCCCTTGAGAACTACTTAAAGGCATTTTTCATTTACCATTTTATTCTTTATTAATTACTCTAAACTAATTTCAGAAAAGTTCCACTCCACTAGAGGTCCTGGCCACTAGAGGGTGCTGCTATCGGTGAGGCGTATTGCGTACACTTCCTGTTTTGACTGCTGACCTACATTCTGTGGTGATGGTCAGGCTATCTCTGTCTGAGCAGAGTTCTCTTTTCTATATCTCCGAGTAACTAATTGTCCAGAAGCACTTTTCCACAAGAAACTTGCGCATTCACACAGTTTTTATTTCTGGTATTAAGGGGTAGCTAGCCAACGCTAGAGCTAGCTTAGCTATGGCTTCTCTCTTTGAATACTGACACTGGTAAAATGTCAGTGTTGGTTTTACTGGATCTCAGCGCTGCATTTGATACCGTTGACCACATTATATTACTCCAATGACTGGAGAAGTGGGTGGGCCTCTCTAGTTCTGTACTAAACTGGTTCAAAACATACTTGGAGAACAGGAAGTACTTTGTGTCAGTAGGCAATTTTACATCTGAGCA
>NW_015151032.1:24278-29632 GCF_000732505.1 Cyprinodon variegatus | reverse complement strand
ACATTCAAACGCTGCTTGTCCAGGTGGTGTCCTGAAAACGATGTGGGCTACATTGATAATTGGCAATCCTTTTGGGGAAAACCTGGTCTGATTCGGAGAGACGGCATCCATCCCACTATGGATGGTGCAGCTCTTCTTTCTATGAATCTGACCTGTTATTAGTCTTCCAAAACACTTCCAACACATGGTGCAGACCATGAAGCAGAGTCGTAGTTTAACACACCTCTCTGCAGCAAGAGAATTATGTGAGCATAAATGAGGCAATTCCCTCCAGTCATTTAAATGTTCACATACCGAATAATCACCAGATTTCACATATTGAAGAGAAATATCAGCTGTACTGCTGCCATCAACACCTTTGCTTATAGATGTTGGAGCTTGGCATGTTTTTCAGTATAGTCCTGTTTCTCTTGCTGTGACTAACTGTATGCATAACTGTATGCATGCATATACATGCATGCTAGGTGTAAGGGATTGCTGTTGAGTCAAAGCAATCAGCTTGTTTTCCTTAGATAGAAAACTTTGAACCAATCTGACTATATGATCTGGTTGAATTGCCTCTGTAAAGTGCCTTGAGAGGACATGTGTTAGTGGGGAGTTGCGGCCTGTTGGTTAGGACATAGAGCTCGGAATCCGGAGGTTTTGAGTTAAAGCCCCACTCCCACAGACTGCCACTATGGCTCCCTGAGCAAGACCCTTAACCCCACACTGCTCCATGGGCGCCACACAATGGCAGCCCAGTGCTCCCCATAAGGATGGGTTTAATGCAGAGAGTTAATTCCGTTTCTCTGTACTATCCACAGTGTAATGGCAATATAACGCTGGGGGAAAAAAATAGGTTTTGAATTTGAGCTATAAAAATAAAGTGAATAGAAAATATACATTTAAGTATCAACGGCTTAAAGAAATATCTATCGTCACCGTCAGCCTTTAGTTTTTCTTCTTAAACTGCTAAGAAAATAGCAGGGAACTCTTATCGTCAGTTTGGAAACACAAATTGCACCTGCTTGAACCTGCAGGTGAGAACGTTTCAACACTAGTGATTATTTGGTGACTCTCTGTTACATACATTTTTCTAGGCATCTTAGAAAATATCTCACAAGGAATTATCTGAAATGTGTTCATGGACCCTGTTTTTTATTTTTAGGAAATTATCTTTTAAACATCAACATATCATATCAGTTGTGGAAGTCTGAAGATGATGTAATGAGCATTAAGTACAAACACACATTGCTGCTATACCCATCCGGTGCTTTCCTCCTCCTTCCTCCCTTTTTATGTCATGCTTAATGAATAGGTTTGTGTTTTTGTGGAGTTTCATAGCACGAAGACAGTGAAGCTCATGACTCATTGTGACTCAACCTCCTCTGGCAGGGCTTCCACCGGAGGCTGGCAGGCTGAGCTGAGTGTGGGTGAGTAGGGGGGAGGCAAACAGGGAGAGGCTACGAGGTAGGATGAGGCTGAGACGGAGTGATTGGGGGGGGCGGAAGGATGTGGCGAGGGTTTTGCAACAGGAGGGGGAAGAGGTCAGCTGCAGGAACTCGGAAGTAGAGTTGAGTCTAGCTGGATTCGAGACAAATAAAGCCAAAATTCGCCCACACACAAGCAATGTATGAACTGCTTTAAGGAGAGTGGCTGCCACAGAAGAGGCCACGCCGGAAGCTTTAGGAACCCACAGACACTACAGACTTCTGGGAGCTCAATATCATACAACTAATACAAAACTGTGCAAAACCACAAGGATTTACCAACACCTTGCACAAGGAAATATTAAAAGTAATAGAAACTGTGATCAGGAAAGTAGTTGTAAACAGAACTGCAGACGAGAGGAGTCAGTTAATGATTTCCAACCCGCCTTGCAATTAAACCATATCCAGCCTTTAAAAGTGACGTCTATCATGGGACACGGGGATATAATTGTAAAATAATCGTTTTATTCGTTGGACTTACAGCACAGAGCTGTGCTAATAAAAGGAAAATGCTGAGTAATGAACAGCTGTGCATCATTCTGTAGGCCAGCTTCCTTATAAGCCCTAAAGTAAAGTGAAAGAGGCTGACCACATTCAGCATTTTTGTAATGACCGCTTTCATTTCAGCTTCAGGAGAGATTGCCATCAGTAGGTTTGGGGGAATAAATGGACGTCGGTTTCTAGACCTTAGTAAACTAGCTTCCAATAAAGGGACATATTTTACTGTTTTATAAGGGAGCTGCTGTTGTCATGTAGATTTCCAAACCTGGAAAACTGGACAGGTTAACTAGGGAAACTGAAGGTTTATAGTCATAATACCCGTTTATAATTCCCGTGGCTGCATTGTAAACTCAGTGAAAGCACCAGTCTGAGTAAAGACTCCACCTGGTGATCAGAAAGTAGCACACAACTGCCCATCCCCCACGTGTTGCTGCACTGTCTCCTTCTACTGGAAAAGAAACTTACCACCATGGTGTCTTTCCTGTAAGTTTAAAAAAATCCAGTCCCCCGACACTCACCACTTCCTAAACAACTCTTTTTAATACATGTGTATTTTTTTGCCTTCAATTTCAAAAGGTTAGGGCCACCATCCTGGTCTGTCACTTCAAAGGTGTTGACCCAGTCCTCCAACCGACATTAAAAAGGCAGCTCAACCACAGCTACATAGCATCCTAATGAGTCAGTCAGATATCGAATAGGTTAAGCTCAATGTTCAAATGGCACACAAAAGATCTGTGAATACTTGAGAAGTCTCAGTCCATTTTTGACAGAACAGAGAAGTGAAACTATCTGATGTTACCAATGCTGAGAAATTTCAAGATCTCAAAAAATAAAATGTCAAAAATATTAGCAGAAACCGGCATTTAGTATAGCTCTATTCATATCGTTGACTGCTTAGATGTTTAAAGCACAAAAGGTTATTATAGTGTACAGCAAAAGTATAAAACATTTTATCCTTCTTTTTTTATTACAGTAGATAGACCTCAACGACCATCTAGAAACACAGATTGGCTCCATCTTTGATTGATTTAAAACAGCATTGAAACAAAATTCAGCCAAGAGTCTGACTTGGCTGAAACTCTTGGTGCAAAACACCAGACAGGACACATCTGCACAACCCTTTTTGCCCAGAGTCAAAAGCCAAGAAACAACAAAAATTGAAAACAGTTCTCAGCCATGTCTTGCCACTCACCGCCTCTTCATGTTCCTTCCAACAATCGTAGTCTGTTGCCATGGCGATGCTGGCGTAGCACAGGCCAGCCTCTTTGGCGAGGACCACCTCTGGGACGGTGGTCATGTTGATGACGTCAGCGCCCCATTGCCTGAACATCAGGCTCTCAGCCCGAGAGGAGAAACGGGGTCCTTCAATGGTCAGCATGGTCCCTCGCACGTGGCACTTGACGCCCAAACTCCGCGCCACCTCCACCAGAACCTGTCACAGAGAACACTACCTATAAAAGCTGTACGTGGGAATTGCTCATTCGTGGCATTTCCTTCTATTGCATATAAACAGCCCCTTCTTAAAACTCTAATATTTGCAAATCTATTTACCTTTATCACCAGGGGTTATTGTATTAGAAGAACCAAACATCGTAAGATACTTTATTACCAAATTTTTGAGTGATTTTTGGTTTAATCTGTTACAACAAAAACCTGGTTATTTTTTCGCTCTCCATTTCCAGTGCTGTGTAACGCCTTGGACATTGTATTCATCAGCCTAACGATGTATAGGAAGGCTTTCATAATTGTTGCACTACAGCTCCAGTCCAGCAGGTAGTGATGATGAGAACTCTTAACTCTTGCATATTAATCGCATTAAAAAGTAGATTGTTCCACGACAACGGTGCCACTTATGGCAATGGGGTAAAAACTTTCCTAATTTTGATTTTTATTGATTTAATCTTTGAATAACTCTGGCAGTTATATCATCATATCAGGCATGCGACAAAGGTAAATTATTGATTTCCTAATATCCTCTACAGTATATCTATCCAGACATTAAAGTTTATTAAAACAATCCTTTTTGTTCAGCTTAACATTAATCTAAGTCAAACAGATCTGCTTAGCGATAAATTACACATCAAAATAAATCAAACCTTAACCGCTAGATTTAATCCAACTAAAGTATACATGTGTTTAACTTCTTTTTTACTGGTGGAAGCTAGGGGAAGCTAGAAAATCTGCTTGGAATAAGTTGTCAATTGCCTGGTCAGCTGACAGCTAGAGAAGCGGGCTAACACCTCCAAAAAACCTCCGAGCCCTTTTGCAATTAAGCAACATCTTGATCAACTCAGCAGATATTTGAATTTTACACAGCTTCATTCCTTCCTAGATACGTTGCAAAAAACTATTTTGTGTCACAGAATGTGTAATTTATCACACCACTGCACCCAATCTTCAAAAATCAGTTTCAACCTCTTTAAGTTAAAGAGTGTTTTGATAATCGGCACAGAAGCTGTAGAGATCCACAACTCTAGTGGGAGAATGTCTCATTCACTTCACTAGATATGAATTTATTAGAATGGCTTAATCGGAGTTAAAACCAAACGAGTGTCTGTCCTAGGCCTGCTGACTGTGCATTAGTTCTTTTGCAAAGGAGAAAAATTGGAAAAATATCTTAAATTGACAGTTGTCATGCTCCTGCAGCCTTGTGGCTGTAATCATAGCTCAGTGTAGTTTCAGAAAGTTGTAGATCAGGGGTGCTGAATACAAATGCATGTATTTTATTTTAGATATTTAATAAAAAATAAAGATGAAAAACATGCACGCTTTTCCTTCAGCTTTAAAGATGTATATTATCTGACACGGCTGAGAGAGTAATGGTGTCCAATTCAACTGAAATTGTGACTTTGGTGTAATCCACAGATTATGACCACCTGTCCATCATAGAGAATAAAAAGACATATGACAAATAACCATGAACACACACATATCTAAGGGCAATTAAAAGTAACCAATTAACCTTTGTCAATGATATGTTACCCATCATAAAATAGGTATCATACACAACACAGAAAAAAGTCCAAAGTGCCAAAGTATCAGGTGTTATGATTTTTTTTTTTGATATTGACATAGTTACCAAAAGCTTCTGTTTACATTATACAAATCATAAATACGTTTCACATTCAAGAGAAGACAAATTATTGCTTTTACAAACGGAAAAGCAATCAAGCTTTACGAATGAAACGGGCGTGCTTCGGTGGCGCTGTGGTTAGCGCACACGACCCATGTACTGAGGCCTAGTACTCGACGCCCCTTTCATGTCAGCATACTGTCCAAAAAACGAGCCACTAGTGCCGTAAAAAAATTTTAGAAAATGAAACTTTATTTAATTAGGGAGTCAGACCAGGCATAGGTGTATTACAGACTTGCACTGGTCAATCA
>NW_015151032.1:0-23573 GCF_000732505.1 Cyprinodon variegatus | reverse complement strand
AACATGAACGCAACCTTTTGTCTTAATAAATGATTCAACATACGGTAGTGAGTGAGTCATATGTTGTGACTCAGGTTGTGTTTACGCATGACCTAGCTGAGCACATCACTGAAGTGTACAGGCTATTTATTACCGCCATCTACTGGGCTGGGATTTTACAAATAGTGGTGTCCCATTTCTTAGGGAGAAAATCTTCACTTGCACTTCCCTGATGGAGTGTACTTCACTGTGGAGGGAACTCACTGGAGTGTTCTCAGAACCAAGAGAGAGAAATGGGACTGGGCCTAAGTCTGTTGTAATTTTTGTTCCTTTGTCAACATTGATTACAAATATCTACATAAAATAGTTGCTGGTGCTGTTTTTGTTTTTTATAAAAAAAAAAAATAATAAAAAAATAAAGATGTCTTATTTTAGCTTGGTTCTAAGATTCTGCTGAAATTCTGCTGGTATCCACATATTGAAATGACAGCATTGTCTCTAAATAGGTTAAAAGCACCTCATGCTACTCTTTTGTTTTGTTTTTTTACTCAAACTGACCTCTCTGGTTTTGTTGCAAAAAGGCTCAGCCATGGGGATGTGGCAGACACCCGGCGGACTGGTGGGCTGCCCGTCATACAGCGTCTGAGGCCTCTTGGTGGTTCTGAAAAGGAGAGGCAGCAAGTTTTTATATGGAGTCTGTCAAAGCAGAGGTAGCCACAAACAAAATGGAACATGTAACATAACCAAGAAAATAAAGAATAATTGTTGAAATGATCGCTAAGCTGAGGAGTTAGAGGGCAAAATATCAGGCAAGTATGCAATGATGTTGCGGGAGCATAGTGACCAACTGACTTGCAAAAAATGAAGTCTACAGTGTTCGTTTCGTCCTACTTTGGGTTTACCGTAGATGCAGCAGGATGTTTATTTAATGACCAAATATTTATTACAAACCATTCAGTTTCTGTAAATAACTTTTCACACATTAATGTTGCAGCAACGATACATTTATGGTATAATGTCCAGTCCTACTAAATGCACTGAGAAACCAATTTTGACAATAAGTGTTTGCTTGGAAACTTGTACAGACTGCCATAACACTAATAAGCAGTGTTTTTCTCATCTGTCCAAGACAACAAAAGCATTCTGACAGGATAGAGGCAGTTTTTTTCAGTGAACAACTGTGCTCCTGTGTGTGTACATGCCGAGTCAGCAGCGCTGGAAAAGACATGGCTCAACCCTGTTTCCATTGAGCCCAAAAAGCAGAATAATGGTGGGTGGCACAAAACTGACTTTTCCCTGCAAACTAACATCATGACTTCTGTGCTTACCAAAAGCCTTCCAGCTTTTTCTCATTTATGAATGCCATGAGTGTTTTGGGATTCAGTGACCTTATTTGCATGCAGTAATGGTGAAGAATTTTCCCATTGTGGGAAAATAAAGGTATCTCTATTCTAATGCATTTGATGCCTTTGAGTGTCATCTCAACGTTTTTGATGAAATAAGGAAAAGTAATGGTGTCCAAACCTCCCCTCTACTGAAACATATACAGCAGAAGAAAAGGTTTCCACACCTGACTCAAGGCAAAACTTCGACTTCTTGTTTCCTTGAGTTTTCTCAGCCAATATACAGTCACAGCATAAATATCTCTGACATCCAAAGTATGAACACCTCTGATGCCCTGCCCTTGTCTTTTACTTGTAACTGACAACAGATGATTATGATCAACCTTTAAATGCTTTGTGCAATCTTTGCAAAGCTTTATGTGAATAGCAGGGATGTTTTCCAGGATAAAGTATTAGCAGAGAACAATGCCCGATTGTTGCGTAAAAAATGACTATAGACTTGCATTTAGCTCAGCAGATGTTTACATGCATTCGTGATGGGATGTTTTTATTGTATTTCATTAAAAGAAATAATTTTAAAATTCATATAAACAAAACAATAGACACACTCCCAAATCAATTAATTTTGAATGAAAAGAAATAAGAACAATCTTATATCTGCCCTTAGTTCATTTAACAGCAACTCTGCATCAGCTCTTTTAAAACATTTACATTGTTTTTTCTCATTTATCCACATTTACTGTGATTACATTTTATAGTATTTATTTAAAATATTATATAAGTATTAAAATATTCAAAATGTAATACCATCATTATGTCCATGCACTCATTTTAAACAGCCCTAACAATGTAGTTTTTATGTTTGCTCTTTTTTTAAATCCATCATCATTTTGACTCTTATATTACTTGATCAAGTCCGTTCAAGAAATGAGTTCCCTTTAATGTGACGGTCCGTTACATAATCTTTATTTTTTATTTATTTATTTTTTTTAAAGGGGTCATTATGAATTATTTGAGCCACCCTTTTTACACCTTTCTTATCGTTATCCCAAGCTATTTATCCAGAGCTGTTATACATTTAGACTGCTGGAGGACAAAGGGATCCCTTTTCATCATTCTATGTCTATTCTCCCATTCTGCAGTATTTGTTAGTTCAATCTCTAATGTTATGCTCTCGCTGCTTTTCCTCATAGTAACTTCATCTGGTCTGTTCCTGGTTTGCTGTGAAATATCAGCTGTGCAGCTGCCATCAACACCTTTGTTTATAGATGTTGGAGCTTGGGCTGTTTTTCAGTGTAGTCTTGTTTCTCCTACTGTGACTAACTGTATGTGCTCTCTTTCATCCTCTGATATGAGAACTGGTTCAGAGCTCGTTTGCCTGGCAGTGTGTTTCCTGGACTGGACTGCCTGTGGAGCTGGTTGACAGTTACCTTTTTCATCTCTGCTTCTTTTTGTATGTCTGCTTCTATCTCCTTAAACCCCAATCAGGCTTGGCAGATGGCAACTCACACTGAGTCTGGTGCTGGTGGAGGTTTCTTCCTGTTAAAAGGAAGTTCTCCTCTCCACTGTTACTATATTCATGCTTGTTGTGAGGGGCCGTTGGAAAGTCAACAACAAAATGCAAGCAAAAATCGTTGCCTCAATGACCTTCAGGTGGAGCTTGTCTTGCAAGTCAATGACAAGATGCAATGAACTGGTTTTCCTTGATAGAAAAAGTTAAAACTCTGTACAGTGACTTGAGATGACGTGTTGGTAAATGGCGCTACATAAATAAAAATAATTATTACTAGAAGAGTGTTAGAGCAGTTAGTGCTGCTTTAAAACTCGAGAAAAATCTAGGAGGTGGTAGCTATGGGAGAGGCATCATGGTAGAATTATATATAAACTATCTGCCCATGTTTCTTGTTTATTCTGATATATATAATATGGTATAATAAATAGTAATATATTAAACCAATAATATATGCTAGCTCCACCCTGAAAATGAATAAATAAAAGCTAAAAAAATTTAAAGTTATCGGAACATCCAAGTTTGAAGACAGAAATTCAGTCAGCAGTGTGACATTCTGTATGTCTGCAACCAATAATTATTTTTTGTGTCCATGCATAAGTAGGTTAAAAGCAATAAACAACCTTCTCTAACTGCTTCTTTTTTTCCTTTTAAAAAGAGCCCTGGGGGTAAAGAGAAGAGTGAAAATAAGGACATTATTTATCAAAGGAATATTCTACCAAGGTATAGAGCCACTTTTGCATAGGAGAAAACCCCCTGATTATATATATATAAAAAAAAGGGCCTTAAATAATATAATTTGCTTTTAATAGATTCTGGGAGTGGTTGTAGAGCACAGACTTTTTTCTCTAATCAAACTTTGTGGAAATATATAATTAAAACTTACTGTATTTTATGATTAATATATAATTAAGGAACACCAAGCTATTACAAAAAAGGTAATTATTTTCTTACATCATAAAGTAAACATTCCTAAGAATTGTTGCATTGTCCATGAAACAGCAGCCGTTAAACATGGAGTACATTTAATTTTTTTTTATGCAGTCTAGCCAGTTTTGGGCAGATTCATTTAGCTATTTAATCAGCTAGAAAGATCAGTTACAGACGACTGCAAAGCGAAAATGAAAACAAAGGAAATCAACTCATTCGGTTCAGGCTTTTAGAACAACTCAGGGCATCAGTTTAAACAGACAAAGGCCCCTATTTATCGATCATTTAGTTTGTGCACGATGAGCCAACGAGACGTGCTGAGCTAAATCGATACCGTCACATGCAGCAGGACAAGTCTGAGCAAGTCCTCACACTCACTTCCTCATCATGGATGAACAAGTTGTAATACTGATAGTTCATCTGGTTCATCCATGCACAACAAACCAACCCGCTGAGAAATGTGGGAGAGCAGGTTATTTAAATCGGCTCGACTTGTTGTGTGTAATAAACAAATGAGAACTCTGAAAAATGTACAACTAGGTTGTAGAGATGGTGTGGCCTCGTTTTAACCCATAAGCTTTCCATAGGTACAAAACAAGTCCAGCAGTGCTTCAGTATCAAGGTGAGGAGGAGCTGAGGATAAATTCTTAACTAAAAAAACAAAGATAGCTTTGCTTTTATCGTTAAACGCACAATCAATGACAAAACCTTTGAAATACAGTAACTAAGGCATCACATAACTTTTTAGTTGCATTGTACTTTATCTATTTTACTATAATTCTGCCAACAAAACTGTGTGCTGTGTTACAAACTGTTTAGATGGACCTTCTTCAACTGCATGCTAAAACTAAATTTGGCACTTGGATGGACTCCGATAGGCTTCAGTTCTCACACCTGATTTAGTCAGTTGCTAAGATGCTAGAGCTAATGAAGTATGGCAGGAACAATCGTATCTCCCCATTATTGATTGAACTGTTTTTCAACAGATGTTTAAAGTGTGCGGTAGGGCTCGGCGATTAATCAAGCTAATTGTTTGTTTGTTTTTTTCATTTAAATGAAGATTAATTTTTTTTTTTTTCCCATCAATTCACTTCTTGGGCTTCCGTAGCTCAAAGTAACATTGCTTTATTGTGTTTTGTGTACTCTCATTACTGCTAAATTAGTTCACTGTATGATGCCACTAGAAAACAATTAGTTTGTTTATATTTCATTGTAGTGAAAATTTATTGTTTTACAGCATTTTTCAATGCTTGACTTTTATTGCCATTTAAATTAAAGTCACCTCTGACACTGCAAAAACAATTTAAAAATAAGTAGAAATTGTTTTTTATTTCAAATGTCAGTTGTCTTATCCTGTTGGCAAAGTGTCTTACTTAACTGCCAAATTCTAGAAGAAAATGCACTATTTTAAGAAAAATTGTCTTGCATAAATTTCAGATTTTTGCAGTGCAGAAGGGATGACTGAATTCACAGCTAGTTTTTTTTAAAGCAATCATTTGTATTTTTGATTAAGAAACTTAAGTAAAGAAATAAAATAATAATATTATAGCAGTTAGATTAATGGGATTTGATGGGAAAAAATTATCTGCTGTTTCATGGTCTCCATGATGTGGTTAGTCCTTTAAGAAAATAATGTTTGATGCCTTCACAGAACAGATATGTTTATTACTGGGGCAGCATGAAAACAGTTCCACCTGACTACGAAACTATTGCCATATAGCACAGCCAACATGGATAACCATTAACTCAGATTTATATTTTTGCCCATTTATAACAATGTCCCTCCACTCTTAGTTAGCTCTGCTATCCCTCCCAGTGGCTGGTCACATCTATGTGTGAGCTTTAACATCTCAGCATCCAGGCTTTGAACTGACTTGGAAATTTCACTGATTTTATTTTTTCCAACTTGATCTCAGTGGAGGACGCTTTTTCTGCACTGCTTCCCCAGGGGATGGGTTAAATGCAGAGAGATCATTTTGTTACTCTGTACTTGTAAGAGAATAAAAATTTGAAGAAAACAAAACTACTGATTATAGGACTTCCAGAGACACCTGGTTTTATTGGACTTTATTTAGAGGCATCAGAGTAGAAGTGGACTCTATATAAATCAATGCCACACTTTTCAGATTTTAAAAACTATTTAAAGATATGTTTCCTTTTTTTTCCCTACTTCAAAGTGTGTGTCCCAAAACCTGAAAAACACACGGTGCTTGTGGTTTGGCATTTTAAAAGCTCCCAGGTCTGTGAATGCTTTTAAAAGCAACTCTTCACTGGTTTGGCATTAGAGCTGCACTGCACGCCTATTTTCAACACCTTAACTCCCTTTTACATTTGACCCACAGAGAAGTTGTGTTTACAAGATGACTAAACACCTTTTCAGGTCTCTCAGCATTTCTTTGGCTTCATTCTGGCCTCAGGCGGAAGATTCCTCCCACGTGTATCAGGTTCTGCTTCTTTAATATTAGCTTTGAGGACATCAGACCAGGAGATTTATAAATGAACTAAAAACAGTCAACCTTGTCTAGATTTATCAGTATTAGACAGAAATTTCAAATAATTCATAGAGCATTTGTTTAAAAGGACACCGGCAATGATTTTCATTCAGCATCAGTTATTTTATATCAACAGCCCCTATGAGGACATCAGAAATTAACACCAAA
This sequence comes from Cyprinodon variegatus, assembly GCF_000732505.1. NCBI lineage: Eukaryota > Metazoa > Chordata > Actinopteri > Cyprinodontiformes > Cyprinodontidae > Cyprinodon > Cyprinodon variegatus. The sequence goes on along the minus strand of NW_015151032.1, from coordinate 17,151 downwards.
TATTGGAGAAACCCAAAATATCTGCCTGAAGTCATTCGACACACAGTGAACTTTCTACTAACTGCCAAACCGGACACACAGTCCAAGTATACGTTAAACAGGTTTGGCAAATAACTAACCATTGTATTAGTCATAAACAAAGCATGGCGTGGATTTTATCTAGGCACAGCGGGTAAACATAAAGTTACAGCAATAACTCTCCTGCAAGAATAAAACCTCACTGAATGAAAGTTGAGACACACAGGAAGCCTAAATAAACCACAGCCATTTACAGAAGTATCTCCTTCCCAAAGGTTCATACTTCAAAAGTTCTGTTGTCATCTTGGTCTCCGTCTCTGCTCAAGTGTCACATTTTTCACAAAATCTCTAAGCAGTTTGTGACATCAGAAGATATCAGCTACGTTTCCTACTGAACAGGATGGGAGGCAAAACGTGGTTTTCACACATTACACTAAACACGATGACGAAAAAAAAACAACGATGAAAAAAACAAACGCTTCCTTCCTCCTGGACGGACATCCGAACACTTGAGTTACACATTAAGACTAATTCTGCTCCAACATGATTCTAATCTCTAAACAAAAGGTCTGCTGATGTAAAGTCAAAGTGTTTAGTTTCATTAAAAAAGGGAAACCAATCCTTTAACCACACTACAGATTTGTTTTAGCCATTCTAAATGTAAATATACAAAACAATATATTTTAGGGCTGTCGATTATTATTTATTTTTTTTTTTTATATAATTATCAGATAGGAAAAGGTTCCTCATATAAGACTTTTTACGAAATTAAACCAGGTGAAATTAAACTTTTCCACTTGTGGAGTTCTTTATAGAGCATATTGACAGACAGAAAAAGTTCTCTTTACCTTAAATGCAATATATTTACATATTTTTTACAATCTTGATATAATTAAAGCTCTGAGTTGTTGGATTTTCTGTCAGCTAAAGGCATTTTTTAGAGTCTCTAATCCAGTTAACGATTAATCGATTACTAAATTAGTTACCGATTATTTCAATAATCAATTAATAACGATTAACTGTTTGAGCCCTAATATATTTATTCATTTAAATTAATAAAATGCATGAAAACAATTAGATGATCTTAAATTAGGGTAATTTTTGTAAAAACATTTAAAAATATAACTTGATCAGATTTTATTCAAAGGAAAAGCAACAATAATCGCAAAGTTTGCTTAAATAATCAAAATGTTACATTAAATTTGGGTAACAAATTTTTCTAACCTAACAACATGAGGCTTTTTGGCATGGGGCATAATAAATTTGGTTGTTCTGCTCTTTTTAAAGCCACATGTCTGGTTTATGCCTTAATTAATGACATCGGTACATAACGAAACAAAACTTAATAAAGAGCCTTAACCAAGTCTATAGTGCCATACACATCAATTAACATGCATGTCATTAAAACTGCTTACAGTATCCTCTGATCATATGAACAGGATGAATGCAGAGAGAAGGTTTCCTCAGGCTGCAGGCTTGAACTTATCCCTAACAAAGTGTTGATGAAAGACTTATAATGACCTTAATGACAAGCAATAAAATTGTGATCGCTATCAATGTTAAACTGTTAAACAGTTAAACTGGTGGCTGAGATTAAATGCACACTGTAAAAAAAAAAAGACCAGGCTTTCCCACAGTTGGCTGTAGAGTGACCTTCACCTGAGCGCTGAATTGTTTTTAAATCAAAATAAGTTGCAAATACTTTGAGAAACAGTTTAAAACAAGAGCGCCCTTAAAGGAGCAAAAAGCTAAATTTCATTATTTTAGGTTGAAAAAAAAATCATATCTCTGTGTTGTTCTCCAGTCTCTTTTTTTTCTCCATGGGCGCAACAGCTATAGCATAAGAGCTAAAAGGATGTATCCAGGGGAGCAAAACATTCACCTCTAGACAACCAGGACCCATTGCTGCCGCAGAAAATTAAAAAAAAGTCTTTTAACAAAGAAATTGTCAGATAAGGAGAGTGTTGGCTTACTGAGTTAGAGCTGTGTGCTTGTGCTCTGAGAAGGTTGCAACTACCCGATTCGATCCCCACAGCCTCCACTGTGGGTTCCTGAGCAAGACACTTAACACTTAAGGCTGTGTAGGTACCCAGGTATAAGTCAAAGGGCCTTTATGCTCATAAAAAAAGGACATAGTGGCCTGATTTTCAGAGTGCCTTTTTTTAATTCTCATTTTGACAAATCACCTAAAATTAAAACAGCTAACTCTGGCTAGGTCAGTAGCACTACCGGGTAGATGTCTCTGATCCATGTGTTTTATGTAGCTTCTCCAAGTCTTTACACCATCATTTTTTCCAGCAGGGGAAAATTGTAGTCCGGACAGACGTTTCTCCTTGGCTCTACCTTGGCCCCACTGTGGCTCTACCTTTTTTATACGTCATCCAAAATAATCAGTTATCCTTAGCCTTCTTCAGGATTTGTGCTGCTCTATGTTTAAGCTGCTGGAGGACATAGGGATAACTTTTCCTCCTCCTACTTCATTCCATCTCTTTTCATTCATTCTGCAATATTTGTCGGTTTCCACTCATACATTCATGTTCTCTATGCTTGTTCTCATCTTAGTAGCTTCATCTAGTATGTTCCTGTTCAGTTGTGACTCCATCTTGGATTAAAATATCAGCTGTGCTGCTGCCATTAACATCTTTGTTTATAGATGTTTGGTCTACATTGCTCAACAGCACATCTAATGAGGAAAATTATTTATTTCAAAATATTTATTAATGCAACTTTTTTTTTTTATTGTCCTGGCCTACTGTGGGAACTCTCGTCTCTTGTAGGCTGTAGGAAAATGCTTGAGGTATTTTCACAATATTGACTTGAAGAAGGTTTTATGGGGTGATAAATCTGCGTATGATTCATGCAGGGCAAGAAAGCTCTGGGCACTGAGATGTTTGCTTGTTTTTTGTTGAAAAGGTCCTTAAAACGAAGACTGACCTCCACGAACGTTATGCTGGAACATTTTAGTGGTTTTTAGCTTGTACCAGTAAGCTGCCATGCTTAGGTGAGTCAGATAAATACCAATCAAAGTGTAGCACATTTAACTGACCTGTCAATGAACTGATCGATGATGACGATGTCTCCAGGCTGAATCTCTTCCCTCAGGGAGCCACAAGCTGTGGTGCCCACCAGATGAGTGCAGCCTTCCTCTCTGAGAGCCCAGATGTTGGCCTGGTAGTTAACATTCGATGGCATGATGGTGTGCTGTCTCCCATGTCTACATTTGGCAAAAATAGAGATTTTTATAAACATAAACGGAGCAAAATCCAAATCCAACCATGTTTTCCCCATTGGATGCAGTGAGCACAGAGGAGCTTACCTTGCCAGGAGCACACATTCCACATTTTTGATCTTCCCCAATATCAAAGCATCTGATGGCTGTTTAGAAATAAACACAACAGACCGTTCAGACTGAAACTTGACTTCTTAAGACTAAGGTAAGTGTACTTTGGGACTTGCCTTTCCATAGGGTGTGTCAACGTAATGCTCTGTTCTTCCCTCCAGGATATCTGGATCATCAAGGCCTGAGCCGCCAATGATTCCTATCTAAAGAATAAAAAAAACAAAGCAATAAATCAGACTTCAGCAACAAAAGTTGAAATTTGCAACTACAACTTTGGTGGCTTTACTCGGCTCCAGTGGTTTCCTGCACTACAACAGTCCTTACAAAGAGAAACAACGATCCCCTCATCCCCACTCAAATGATTTACTATACAAACTAGACACACACTCTAACCACAGGCAGTAGTTCCCACCATAAAAGTGTGATTTCATCATATAAATCACCTAATTATTTAATGCAAGTGGCCTCAGTCTTGCAGAGGTCTGTTTGGCTACATTCAAACTGTGAACTGAATAGGATACTGTGCTCTTACTGAAAGCATGAGACCATCAGGGGACAACGCCAGTGACCTTCATTATACCGTATGGCCCACAGAAAATATACACACGGTGTGAAGATCTTTTAAACTTTCATCATTCTTTGTTTTCCTTTAAATATTTCTTAAAACTGAGCAACTATGTGATCAACTATACTGTGTCCACCACATTTTCTTTTTTCCTTTAACAGCATTAGATTTTCCTCTGTTAGCAAAATCAACTAAAGGAATGTTGCACTATTTGTGCTTTTTCCCCTGGAGGGCCTCATCCTCAGGCGTCAGTTCTGAGTTGGTCTAGACCAGGGGTCTCCAACCTGTGGCTGTGGAGCCATAAGTGGCTCTTTATAGACACTCCACAATGACTCATCATCACAAACGCTAAAAAACAGATATATGAACAACAGCTGGTTTTCATTTTCTCCATTGACTAATTGTGTTGCATTTCCAAAATAAATTAGTTCTAAATACAACAGACAAATATATTTGGATCATTTTTAAGTGGAAGAAATGTTGTTTATTTAACATAAAGTTCTAATCTAGGGCTGCATCTAACAGTTATTTTGCATATCGATTATCTTTTTGATTAATCGATTAATTATCGAATAGCCAAAGTTTTCTTAGAGAAGATTTTTTATGAAATTAAACCAGAGGAAAATAAAACTTTTCCACTTAAGGAGTTCTGGATAGAAGATATTGCCAGACAAATACGTTTTTTTTTCTTAAACGCAAAATGTGGATATATTTTTTAACAATTTTGGTATAACTACTGCTCTAAGCAGGTTGCTCTGTCAGCTAAAGGCACATTTTAGAGTCTTTATACTCCAGTGAAGGATTAATAGATTACTAAATTAGTTGATGATTATTTCAATAATCGATTAATCAAGATTAATTCCAATTAATTGTTTCAGCCCCACTGTAATGTACCATAAAATCATACATGTAGCCCATTCAAGGCCAATTTCTAATTCATTAGGGCTTCATATGCAAATAAACAGAGACTAGAGAGACGGCTGGGTAATGAAGTAATGATTTCTATTTCTGCACTTCTGTTGTATACTGGAGTAGACTTCTAGGGGTGGCAATGATAATAAACTTGTGAAAAACATTTACTGGTAAGAAATCTGTTTACATTCCTGTTTGGATTTCCCTTTCTGCATGGACTCACATGTTGTTTGCCTCACCACTAATCGGCTTGTAGTCTGACCCTTGCAGCCTGATCTTATCTTACTACCTTACTGAACAGCCCCACCCTGCTTTTCTCATTTTCCCCTCTGGTGTGATCTGGCATGAAATAAACTGTGCTGTAGATGGTAAAGCAGGACTAAGGCTACGTTCACACTGCAGGCCTTGATGCTCAATTTCGATTTTTTTTACGTGGCTGTTCATATTTCCAAATAAATGCGACTTGTATGTGATCGCCTGTGTGAACTGCAGTCATACAACGCAAGTGTCCCGCATGTGCAGTAGGGGGCGCAATGACATCACAGGCCAGTGTGGTCTTTTTTTTTTTTTTCAGAAGTAAACATGGATGGTAGTACCGGCACGCATGTAGCAGTCTTTTCCAACCATAAAAACACAATCTTTTAAATACGGTTAAACATAAATACTGCTCTCCTCATCATCATCTGCCATGGTTGTTGTTTTTCTTGCCACTTCTGCGTACCAAGACGCAGAATAGTGACCTTTGTCGGGTATTAATGACGTTCAGGTTGGACGAATCCGACCTGGCCGTTCACACACAGGTCGCATTTGAAAAGCTCAGATTCGTATCTGATTGGGACCACAAGTGGCCTGGGTCGCATTGGAAAAAATCGGATCTGTGTTGTTCAGACAGCCATGAAAAGATCAGATCCAGGTCGCATATGGGCAAAAAAAAAAATCGGATTTGGGACATTTCAGGATGCAGTGTGAACATAGCCTAAGTCAGTGTTTTTACAACCCTGGTCCTCAAGGCACAGCTTTCTCACACCTGTTCAATTGATAGCAGATTATCAGGCTTTGCTGAACTGCAATCATCTGAATCAGGTGTTCTGAAGCTCAGAAACATCCAAAACATGCAGAGCAGTGTGCCTTGAGGACCAGGGTTGAAAAACACTGGCCTAAGTGACCGGCTGACTAACCACATTGAGCAGACATCACATTACTTCATGAAATGACTATGAAGGGGAGTGGGGGCCTAGGGGGAGCTTGAAATCCCGAGGTTGTGTGTTTGAGCCCCACTCCCGCAGACAGCAACTCTGGGTCTCTGAGCAAAGACCTTTAACCCCACACTGCTCCCCAGGCGCCCTACAATGGCAGCCCACTGCTCCCCAAGGGGATGGCAATAATGTGAGATCAATGTGAGAGCAATAAAGTTGATTATAAAATCTGCTTAATTATCTTTACAACCCTCTTCATCATTCTTCACCTTCACTAGACATGGATATACTTTAGTATGTTCTGCCTTAAAATGAGTCTTATCAGTCTACCTTGAGCTTCACAGCCCCCCTCCTCACCCACTATCTCCATTCATCTCCTGGTTGCAATCTTTACTAACTGTAGCAGCAACGTCCACCTCTCCCTCTTCGGTTCTTTGAAAGAACATGTTTATTTTGGAAGTTTTTCCGTTCTTCCAGCAGCTCTTCTTTGCTGTTTCTTTTCTGGAATCCGCTTAAGTACCTCTCTTTGGAATCCATCGTCGCTAACACATTGTACGTAACGGTTACGGTTTTAATCGACGCTCTGGATTACCCATAATTCCAAGAGGTACATCGTTCTTTTAAGATCATTATTGCAGTTTAAAACATATTATATGAGTGTTTTGGTTTTTTTAACCAACCATGTAATAAACTATACACAGTTATTAACATAGTAATTAAAAGTCCCACTGTCGGCTCACCATCATGCAGACATCTGCCATGTGTTGGGGTATAAATACCGTCTGGTCAATGAACTTGGGGTAGATTGGGGTCAAGAGTAATTTTTCGCTCCATTACATCACCAAGGAGTCGTCCTAGTCTAAAATTTTACCGATTTACACCACTGGTTAAAGGTAAGAAGGCAGAAAACTAATGGAAATAGTGAAATAAACTTGATCAACCTTGAGGACATGTCAATAGAGGAATAAAAGAGTTTAACATAACTCCAGCCATTGTGGTTTCTACTCTATTGTCCTAGATGACAGTCAGCTGTGGGTCAGACTACAGGCTGCAAACAGCAGGGTGTGCTCTGACTGCCACGTGTTTTCGGATGGTTCAACTCATATTAAACGTTTTCTAAATAAAAAAAAATTTAAAGTCACGCATTTTACAGCCAGAATAGTGTTCAGACAGACATGTTTAGATCATAAACCGCAGCGACTGATTGCTGTAGCTTAATTGCAACGCTAGCATGGAGGAGCTTGTTTCTGCGAGGTTTGTCCTCCTCTCCACATCATGTGGTTTATTCTGTCCTGTCAGCGAATGCAGCCACACAGCTAACAGCAGCTAACATCAGCTAACAGCTAATCATCATCAAACAACGGTTCATACCTTCACCGGCACGGAGGACGCCATCACATCTATCTATCTGCTAGGTTTGGTTAAAATAGAAAGAGACCCGCTGCGAACAACATCCGTCTGCAGAATGAACACCCACTATTCTCTTCCTGTTTTGGGGTAAAAAATAAAAGCACTGCGAAAAAATATGCATATATCCACACCCAATTACTTAAATGAGAGATTATCTTCTTTACGAGCCAACCTTTGGTTATTTATCACCGAGCTACACCCAAGTGTGTAGATAATTGTTCGTAAAAATTATTAACCAAAGGGGGTTAAGATGTATTTATTTTTTTTAACAAAATAATGCAGCAAGTTTACTAGTCAGCCTTATCAAAAGTGCGATTTCATTCCATCCGTTTTTTTTTTTTTTTTCATATATTTTTCATTAAGGAACAGGATTAGGGCCACTGGAAAAAAAAAAGAAGTTAACTGGTTTTAAAGTTAACTGATTTTTAGATTTTATTTCAGTTTAATATTGGGAAAAAAAGTCAGAATTCTGAGATTAAAGCCACTTTAATCTCAAATCTTCTGACTTTTTTCTCATAATTCTGACTTTAATCTCAGAATTCTGCCTTTTTTCCCAGAATTCTGACATTAATCTCAGAATTCAGATTTTTTTTCTCAGAATTCTGACTTTTTTTCAGAATTCTGACATTAATCTCAGAATTCTGACTTTAATCTCAGAATTCTGACTTTAATCTTAGAATTCTGACTTTTTTTCAGAATTCTGACTTTTTTTCCCAGAATTCTGACATTAATCTCAGAATTCAGATTTTTTTTCTCAGAATTCTGACTTTAATCTCAGAATTCTGAGTTTTTTTTCCGAATTCTGACATTAATCTCAGAATTCTGACTTTTTTCTAAGAATTCTTACTTTAGTCTCTTTTCGTTGCCTAATTCCGTCATTTTCCACCAATGTTTTTCTGTTCCTCTCAAACAACTTACATCTTTTTCAGTGAAGCTGAGCGCTCACTCCCACATCTCTTCATGGTGCCCATCTACACTAAGATCCACAATTCTGAGATTAAAGTCAGAATTCTGAGAAAAAAAAGTCAAAATTCCGAGCAAAAAAGTCAGAATTCTGAGATTAAGTCAGAATTCTGACTTTTCCCCCAGATTAAACTGAAATAATATATTAAAATCTGTTCACTTTTTTTTCAGTGGCCCTAATTTTCTTCCGTATTTCCTTTAATATGCACTTATAAAAGGATAATATTGCGGAGTATCTAACAGAGGTTAATTGCCAGATGGTCGTGATTTATGACGCCCCTCATTTTCGGATAAACAGCTGGATAATCCAATGAGAGCGTAAACTGTCTAAAGCTGTGTTAGCTTTATAGAGACTAAAGTTTGGACACCATCTGTAATAGAAAAAATATTTTCATCGTTTTAAGGCCCCCGTTTTTAACCTTAATTCCTTATATGAAAGGACAAAGCGTATGTTTAAAACACAAGCAAGTGGTTGTCAATCGAATGTCATTGTAATGTTAACACATTTATAGCTACACATCTAATAGTAATATATAGTCTTTATTTTTTTCAGGGGAAAAGCAAAATTATTCCTTTTTTTACCAGATGTAACCGTTATCAGCTCTCTTTCAGTGGTGTCACCTTTATAACACTGCCCCCTTCTGGACGGAAGAGTTAAAAGCACATCAAAAGACTTCATGAAACACCTCATGTAACTGGAATTGTTTTGCAAAGAAGAATGGTCAAAAATGCCTTCAAGGAACCCTTCGAAAGCTACGGGAAGCGACCAGAGGCTGTTGTTTTTGCAAAAGGAGGATCCACTAAATATGAATGTCTTTTTTGCTGAGGTTCTCAAATTTTTGTACCTGTCAAGTTTTGTTTTAATGCATATTGCACATGTTCTGTTAGTCCAATAAACCTCAATTCAATACTGAAATATTACTGTGCCCATCAGTTATTAGATATATCAAACTGAAATAGCTGTTGCAAACACGCAAATATTTAGAAAGAACAATAACTAAGATTAATGGGGTACCCAAACTTTTTCATATGACTATATATATATATATATATATATATATATATATATATATATATATATATACACACATACATGTGTATACATACATAGTGTTGCGCCGATGCTATTTTTTTGGCCCCTATGCTGATACCCGACATTTGCCTGTGCAGTATCGGCCGATACCAATACCATACCAATACCATCTGTTTGAAATCGATGCGTGTATATAATAGTTGAATAAACTTTTGGCTCTTAAAATGGTATTGGTAATATTTTAGTGCTGACCCGATACACCAATATATATATATATATCTACATATGTGTATAAAACTAGTGTTGGAATGGTTGAGAATCTATAGCTTTACATGAGATTATTCTATAAAAGTCTGCTTTTTCAGTTGTGAAAACATGTGTAAACATTAGGGTGATGGCAAGTAAGTCTTCTCAACTTCAGACAAGGTGCTCATTATATAGGTAGGCGCTTATAGTAGGCGCTCATTTTATAAAAAAAAATAACCTGAATGTTAGAACTGTAACTATACAGTCATGTTTACATTGTTTTTTTTTTTATCACAATGTTATCTTTAATCACTTACCTTATCAAGGCTGCACTTGATAAGGTAAACACTAATTACTAAGACAGGTGTTGATCATTTTTGACTTGCCATATTTTTAGCAAAATATGTATTAATTTTTTCAATCGACTCTTTAAATTCATCTGTGTCATTTCTTGACAAAGGCACAGATAATTTTGTGTTTAATGGTTGTTTAATTCTCTAAACTTTTAACTGATAAACCTGCAATTAGAAACAATGGTACATCCCTAAGGCAGAGCAATTTGAACCACAGAAGAGCCTTTATTTACAAAGCTGAAAATGGGAGTAATCACAACTGCTCTTGCAGGCATGCATGTCTCCTATCTATGAACTTTATCTCATATTGTCTTACAGCATATCTAATAAAAACATCTCTTAAAATAAGTCATAAAAATATAGGTTGGGCAGAGTTACTATGTGCTGCAGTTCCCCAGTCTTGCTCTGGTTTTAAAATCTCGTCTGGCCTCGCTATTCAGTCTTTTTCCCAAAGATAAGGAAAAGTAGCTATTTTCTTGATGCCACTCCCAGCCTTATCTAAAAGACATTCTCACTCTTCTTGCCCGTTTTGAAGCTTGAATGGTGCATTACCTCCTTTAATGTAGTTGTTTATTAGGAATTGTTTAGGTGCCAAGAACCTACACGCCACTTAATTGCTCTGTAACACTTTTAATGCATCCCTTCCACCTGCTTCACTTAATACATATACTGTACTTAAAGGTTGTATTAGTATACCTTTGCAGTGTATGATTATGATCAATAATTTCCAGATTTTTTATATCTTTATTAGGAGTGCCAATAAGTGAAGCAGGTGCTTTGTTTGCATCCAATTAAAGAAACAATGAATCCAAAAGTCCAATAGGAAATTAAATCATAAACAACCATCTTCATGCTACCAGTAAATAAAAAAAGGAAATACAGTAACCCATTCAAATTTATTCTTAAAAGAAAACTCAATACAAGTCCATTTTGAAGTCAAAATACCATCGTAACTGAGCCACTTAGAGCTAAAATTACCCATAAATATTACAGATCTATAAAAACAGAAAGGTACTTAAATCCCTGAAAGAGCAGCGACTACTGCATATTGAATTGCAAAAATTATACTTTGTTGTTTTACAAAATAAGAGCTTATTGTTACACAAAAGATCTAACTCCAAATAGGTTTACCTCTCCCTTGCTTACATTGTTGTGTTCAGGATAAAACAGCTTGATTTAGGACATACTTTATATGGAGTCGATACTGAATAAAAAATTGCTGCTTTGAATATAGAGATGATTGCTTGCCTGATGCATGGCTGACAAATGAATTTTACTGTAAGAAAACATTTTATCAATAAAAAACAGTAATTAGACACCATTTAAAGTTTCCTGTGTGGTTTTGTAACCTTGAACATAGCAGAAATAGTTCTGATGTGAAATACTTGTTGGCAGTTGTAGAAATGAAGGTTCGATGCATCAATGTGATTGTAAACTGTGGTCCGCAGGCGTGAGGTTTACTCTGTCATCAGCAGCAGCGCAGTCAGAGGGATTTTCAGTGGTCCTGCTGACAGGACTGACACCCTGATTGGCAATAGACTCGCTGTCGCTTTCGATGGTGATCACATTTGTTGAGGACTTCGATTTGCGCTCAGTGCTCTTGCTTTTTTTACTTTTCTTTTTGTGTTTCTTCTTCTTCTTATGGTGGTGTCTGTGTCGTTCACTGTCAAGTTCTCTGCTCCCGCTCCTCTTCCTCGACCTGTCTTTAGGTTTTTTATGGTGCCTCTCTTTGCTTTTCTTCTTGTGTTTCGTTACAGACACCGAGTCGCTTTCGTTGGAGAGGTTTTGGTCTTTTTTGGGTGGCTCCTCCAGATGTTTTGCTTTGCATTTCCTTTTGCCTCCAGGCTTGTCATGATGAGACCTCCTATCAGGCGAAGGGGATCGGCTGGACTGAGACCCGGATCGGGGCCGCCTCCTGTGTCTTCTCTGAGAGGAGTCCCTGCTGCGACTCCTGGACTCAGAGGGTGAGTACGTGCGGCTGCTGTAATAGTAGGACCGCCTCTGTGTGTAGTGAGTCACGCTGCCGTTCCTCTCATGCCTGTAATGGGTGTATGACTGGTAGCTGTCCCTCTCCGCGTGGACTCTGTCACTATTTGAGAAGTGTCCACTGCTGGAATGAGAGCCGAAACTGCCGTGAGAAATTACCGGACTTCTGGAGTGCTTGCTCCCTCTGCTCTTCGAGTTGCTCTTCTTTCTCTTGTGCTCTTTCTCCTTCGACTTGCGTCTCTCCGTTGCTCTTTCTCTTTCTTCAAATCGTTTATCCGTTCTGGAGTGTTTGTGTACTTTTGATTTAGGTCTGTCTTTTGAAGACGACCGATGTCGGTGGTCTGTTTGGACATTTTTAGCCCTACTAGAATCGCTTCTGTGTGAAGCAGCAGGGCTACAGCTGGTGAAACGGATGTGTTGGGACTGGATGGGAGCGTCCTTGGTCTCCTCAATGGAAGAGTCGTCAGAGTCAGAGGAGAGATGGACCAGCTCTGGAGTCCGCTCTGCCGCTGGCTTAATGTATCCCACTATAACACAGTCGTCACTGTCAGGAGACGTGCAGCCGTTATCTGTGCGCTCAGCACAAGCAACATTGACTGGGCTATGCGATGTAATCTCTTGTGGAGAAACATTAAGCTCTAGCGGTTCCTCCTCTGAGCTGCTCTCTGAGTCCAATTCCAGGACTGAACCAAGTTGTGGTCTGCTGGTCTCTGCTGCAGTAGAATATGACGGCCCTGGTGTCTCATCGTCCCATAAAGACTGACCCAAAGCAGAAGCGGCGATCCCAGGAGGTTCCACATCGGCAGAGCTTTCCTCCTCCTCTGAGATGGCGATTACAGATGAGTTGGAGCTGCTGTGCTCATTTGAAGAGGGCGCTGGGCAGTCATAAACAGCATGCTGGTCATAGGCCTCCATATTGAAGGGAGACCTTGCAAAATTGATAAATTCGTGCAGAAAATGCTCCGTCCGGCCCTGCAGAAAGGGTCTGAGTTCTCCCTGGATGGCCCCGTCCTCCATGTCGTAGCGTGTGATGCGTGACATGATGATATGCTGAACTATGTTGACCAGAGAGCCGTGGGCCCCATAAAGCACCATGAGTTCCCTTTTCAACCACGGGACCAGTCTATGTAGACAGGCGGGATTTCTTCGGTAAAATTCAGCAGAGGTGTCTCGGGAGCGCCCTCCGTCTCTCACGTTTTGAACCCTCACCCCCCGTCGGTACAGCTCCCTCCTGAAGTTGATCATTTCCTGCTCCCTAACGTTGTTCACAGCCCTGCCTTCACTCGCAGCTCTCCTCTTAGCCGCCAACCTACTCATCATGCGTCGAATGTAACGATCCTGCCGCTGCTGTTGGAAATTTGCAGAGGCTTCAAACATTACACCGTTGTCTGGAGGCGGAGAGGTTCTCCTCATCTGTCGATGAACTCCAGTGAGAGTCGTTCGGTACCTAAACCGCACTCCCTCGAAATAACCAAAGGAGGAATTATCCACTTGCTGTTTCAGCTCATACTTCTGGAAGTCCTGGTCCGATTTTATGCTGTGATAGATTGAACTAAATGGCTGTTTACAAAGTGGACACTCGGGTTTGTTCTTCGACCACTCCAGAATACAGCGGAAGCAGAATTTGTGCAGGCAGCGGTCCAAGTACGACATGTTATGAAATGCATCCAAACAGATGGGGCACTTGGAGTCTGGAGACACTTCGGCAGACATTGTCTTTGCGGTTTTACTTCGTCTACCCTTCGGGCTTTGCTGCAGGGCAACCTTGATTGCTGACATGATCTGAGAAGAAAGAAAGTCAAACGCATTTTACAACTCAATTACAAAGAGATGTAGCCTGATAAAGCAGACTAAATGTGAAATTAAATGTGTAATAAATGTGTAATTTATTCTGGCCCCTGTGAATGAGACATCGGAAGTTTGTTGAGGAAAACGACCCATTGTTTTTCAAACCATGTCTGTGCCTATTGGCCAACGCTCTGACCAATGAACGTAACTGACTGTGACATAGTAAGTGCGACAGAAAGCTGGTGGGGGAGTATAAACAAAACAGCCTGTCGTTAAAACGATGAATACGTCCTTAAAAATGACTGAGCGTAGAGCCTCTTCCTGCTCATGTTTCAACAAAAACCTTGAGTCTAATCCTTGTAAAACTGATTCAAAGAGTCAAATGAGTACTGTTCAATAGGTGTTGCCATCTGTAAACTCCAGCGTTGCGCAGCTTTGTTGTCATGCCCTCAAAACGCCGCCCTCTTTGCATCCAGAAATTCAAAACACATCTCTGTGTTGTGATTGGCCGGCCAGTTCTAGGGCCTGGGGCATTGATCGAGGCTAGACCATTCGCAGGCAAAAATTATTTTGGCCGCTGGCGGGTGGGGCTAGTTTACTAGGCTAATAGAGATGGGGGGGGAAAAAATATTAATGTTTGAAAAGTTTGAGGTGAGACCCATGCAAAACTGCACTAATGCATCTGGTTGAAGTTTCTGGGTTACTACTACTAATAAAAATGATCAGGTTGTAATCCAGGATTCATACACATGATAAATAATGATCACTCATCCAACATGAATCAGAGCAACTTTCTACAGGTAGAAAACAATTTAGAGCCCTATCTACAAAACCCCCCATATTGAACTTAGGAGTACATTTTATGAAATGTAATGCATTCACTGATTTAAAAAAACAAAACAATACGAGTATTGTTATGGTTAAAGGATTGTTTAGCATTTATTTTCCCTAAAAATATATCAGGTTTTATTGAAGAACATGGGCTTATATGTAAAAGTTACATGTTTTTGGTTTCGTGGGGATATCTATAAAAGCAGAGAGGTCGTCTATTCAAGGTTATTGATACCGAAGCAAACCTTTTTAAGTAGAAAAACCGGTGTACACGGGGTCTTGCTTTGGGTAAACCAACATATAAACATGTAAGGTCAACAAATGCGAAAAAGACAAATCTAACCATTCTAAAACCAAGATACCCGGGACAGCTAAAGACTACCACAACTATTGTGATTTCTGGAATTTAATGCAAGTTACTGTGAATAATTATAAATAAATAAAAAACGCCAACGTTTACGTAGACTTTTCTCTTGCACATGTTTATATTACAAGAGCTAAATAAATAACGAAAAGCTGTTTACAGATCAACTTGGTGAAAGTTAGCAGGCTAGCTAAGCTAGGAAGGCTGGAAGAACTACAGCTGGTAAAATACGGCTTAAGGAAAAGTTGTTAAACATTTACCTTTTAATTTGTAGAACGAGTTTACAGTCGGTAACTGATTTTCCCTGCTGTTCTGGGGGAAACTCGCTCATTTCAGGGTAATTTTACGGACAAACATCTCCTTCCTGACGTTTTGTAACTTAAGGCATTACAGGTAGTTCTTGAGACAACTTCCGCATTTCAAAATAAAAGCCTCTTAAAAGTAAGCTCACATTTTATGTTTAACTTTGAAAATACTGACGTGCTTTAAATCACAGCTTGAAAGGAAAGTGAAATTCAAGGTTTTTGAAGACAAATAAGACTGAATTTAATTGTGTGTGTGTGTATATATATATATATATATATATACACACACACAATTAAAAAAAAGAAATTCGTTTTTTCCTAATTTACAAAATAGAAGTAGGATTATCAATGTTACCGGAGATTAAGAGTCAAGGGCATAGAACAAACCTGGGAAGTCAGCAATCATACTATGTAGTCTCGAAACTTTGCGCAAGAAAGGACTGAAACCTTGAAGACAAAGCTTAATCTGTAAAAGAGCCACCTTAGGAGCTAAACTATATCTATTAGAAAAACTATGCATACTGGAAGCATGCCTTTTATTCAAATGAGATGAGCTTTAATAAATTTATTCTGTTTGAGAAAAAGACCTTTAATTAAAAAACAAAAAACAGTTAAGCATGTTGGGCAGCATCTGTGTATGAGAACCTTGTCAATCAAGAAATATGATTAGTGAAGATGACATTTTGGAAGGCAGTCTGCAGCTTAAGTAGGTTTAGGTCATTGCTCTGTCTTCCAAAATAACAAGCCAAAACTCGCATTGATGGTAGAGAGCGACCTCCTGAAGACCAAGGTGGAAATTACAGACAGATTAAGTGAGGTCATCACTTAAAGATTCTCCATGCAAGAAAACCATCACATCCGATGCTGCATCCAGCAAAATAAAACACAATTACTAATAGCATCAATAAGTTTGATGAAGCAACTTCAATTCTGTGTGCAAAGTAAACCAAAAAAATGTCTCGTTAATATTACATGTTAATAACCAAAAAAAACAAAAACATTCACCTCCAATATTGCCCCCATCTTTATCCTTATGAAGTTCAGTTTTCTAAATTAAAACAACTGCTGTTTAAAAGAGAGATGAAGAATAACTACTAAATTAAAAATAACCAAACATTTCATCAATCATTAAAGCCATATTTTTGTTTTTATTGGAATATACAGTTTTTACAACAAACACTCAATGAAATGAATTAACTATTCAAAGTTCAGTGATGGCCATGGGTCTCGGGGAGATCAGGAACAACTTCCCCCGTCTCCAGAATGGTGTCACCCTGAGAACAAAATAAAACAACGACTCAGAAAGTAAGAGTATGAGGTCACAGTTAAAGAAATAACGATGTCCACATGTAACATCTAAAAACGAGTGTCAACAAGTCAGAATAATTTATACTTACAGGGAAAAGCTTGGGTTTTAGTTCCACAATGCCATAAGGTCTTTGCTGTGAAGAAAGATGGCAGCATTAATTAGTATCTGTCCTGATCAGAAAAGGTTTTATTCACCTACCAATAACACTAATAAGAATAACGTTTAATGATAAAAGTCAAAGTGAACACGGCCACATAGCTATAATAGATAATCAGGACCAACTTGAAAGTCACAAGTTACCCTAAAAACAAACTCAAAGTTTTAAAAACCAGCGAGGTGCTTAAACTTAAACTTGCTGTACATAATCCTTGCATATAGAAATAGACACAATACATTTACTTAGATAATATTGATTTAACAAAATCATTTTTTCTCTTTTTTTTTTTTTTTTTTTTCTTTACACATTATAGGTATTGAAAAAAGAAGTGGGAAGAAAAGAAAGTTGCAATATTTAATGCAATGAAGTCTGGTT
>NW_015151031.1:561787-564503 GCF_000732505.1 Cyprinodon variegatus | reverse complement strand
ACTTAAAATGATCTTGGAACAGTATACTATCAGTATACTTTTGTAAACTTAAAATGATCTTGGAACAGTATACTATCAGTATACTTTTGTAAACTTAAAAATGTCCCAATTTAGTTCGAAGAAGTATTAAAATAGTATACTTCAAGTGCACTAAAAGTACATAGCCCGAGTATACTTTCTAAACGTATACTTATACTTAAGTATACTTAATATAATTTACTTAAAGTATACTGCTTTTTGCTAAGGGTGAGCTTAAATCTGCACACATGGAGGGCATTTTAATCATTGCTAGGGATTTTGACCAGGTCAATTTGAAGACTGTTCTTCCTCATTTTTACCAACATGTGGTAAAAAACATCAGCCATATCTAGACCCACAGCTAGTTTGTGATTGTCCCTCTTGCATTGTGGCACGGAATAACATAGCGCAGAACACTGTTGCGATACATTCTCACTGATGTGACCGGAACTACACATCTCTGAAGACACACCCCTCAGACATAGGTCTAAAAACCCCTAGCTTCTCATATTAGTGTTTATTTTGCCGGTAGCTCTGCACCGCTAACAACTAGACAAAAGCGCACCCAACTGAAGGCTCACTACGTAGCAACCAAACCCTGCTGTGCTCGCTTGACCGAGTCAGACTGCCTTTTTCCTGGGATTCAGAAGGAGCTGAACACAGTGGTTTTATTCTTCCTGTGATTCAAAACGAGTAACTGCAGTGTATCCTGCTGCAGTAGAGACAGAGCAGAGCTAATCCAGCTCTGCTAATTGCTGAACAACGGGGGCCCCGATTGTTGTTCACTAAAGAAGCCACCGGACCATGACTGCCTGTGAGACGGAGGGACAGAGCAGTGTAGTGGAAGCACTACTACAAGCTGCAGCTAGGTGCTAACCACCAAAGCTAAAAGGGAGACATCCCGTGTGGTGTTTTTATTTGCAATAAGCTTTCTGATGCAACTGCTGATGGTGTTAAAGGTTTAACTGAATACTAATGCTCACTACAGACCAAACAACTCATGTGCCTCTGAAGCTAACTGCTACATCGTGAGCTAACCCTCTCTTTGTTTCAGTTGGACCCGACCAGAACCAGAACCCCTAAGCTAATGGGTCTTTCAGCCTCATCATAGTTTAATGCATTTCTGCATCATTATTCATTTTCCACCATAAACTGAATGAAACTTCACTGTTTTGACTGAAGTTAATATGTCTGCATCAGGGTTTATTTACATTTTATCTGCTGCTATTATTATTAGGAGCACTGCTGCCTTGAAGCAAGAAGGCTGCTCCGGCAGAGCTGAGGTGGTAATGAGCAGCTGAGATCTTGCGAGAGCTGTGTGCGTAAGAAAATGGTGACATACAGGTGATTCAAAAACAAATCCACTCAAGCCAATAACTGTAAATTAAACAAAGTCAGGTTTAAACTTTAACAAATGTCCCGTTCCGAGTGACCAAACTGGAAGACAAGTCCTTGACGAGTCTGGAGAGCTACCTGGGCGAGTGTTTTAACATTGTAATGGGGAAGCCAAGAATACCGCATCCTCATCAACGCCTTCTACTAAACAATGTCGATCTAATTCAACCAGTGCTGCTTCTACTTCTACTTTGTCTCCAGACGGGAGCTACAGCAACTTCCTGGAATCCATCGATAAAAAGCTAACCAGCCTGGATGCCCGCCTCGCCTTGGTAGAAATCCTGCATAAGGAGTTTCAAGCTCTGAGAAAGTTGCTGGAATACAGCCAAGTGAAGCTAGCCTCCACTACTACCGAGAATGAAGCGCTGAGGGGGGAGGTCACCAAACTCACCAAGGGGATGATCCAGCTGTCCGGTGAAAATAAGATGATTTAGGAATCCATTCTGGACATTCAGTCACGGAGCATGGGAGACAATCTCATCTTCGCAGGAATCGCAGAGCGGCAGGAGGAGGATCCCAAGGTGAAAATCTGTGAGTTCCTCCAGCAGAAACTAAAATTCCCGGCGGACCAGGTAAAAAACATCACCTTCCATTGCGTTCACCGGCTCGGAAGTAAGAGGCCTGACTTAGGGGTCATCCGATAATATATATATATATATATATATATATATATATATATATATATATATATATATATATATATATATCCCTCTGAATTTTGGAAAGAAATAAAGAGTTAACAATTTAAATTCACCCCTGCCAACGAATATTGATCGTGTAACAGGACCAGACAAAATTATAAATTTATGGAAGAAACACTATTATGAACTGTTTAATTGTAGGAAAAGTAATCCCTTTGTGATAGAGAAGATATGCATGAAGATGTTATTATTTCTTCACCAGAAGTTAGAGACATTGTTAAGAAGTTGAAAAGTAATAAGGCATATGGTGTGGACAAGATATCTACTGAGCACTTAAAATTTGCAAGAAGGAACATTTTTCCTTTGTTGGCTATTTGTTTCACCAGGTTTTTCATTCATGGCATTTTACCAAACTCTATGTTGTCTCTGATTTTAGTGCCTATTGTAAATGTAACTCCCTCTCAAGTCGAAAAATCAGGAAACCAAGTCGTTCTTTAGATACTGGCTTTAATCACACAAGAAGTATGATAGTGTGCCATGAGAACTGTTAAAACATACAGAAAGAAAAGCAAACAAACTAATTATTTCCCCGAAAGGACATCAAAGGAAAAAAGCGACCATACAATATATGACTCAACAGAAATTCTTCGCGTTACATCTTA
>NW_015151031.1:556522-560197 GCF_000732505.1 Cyprinodon variegatus | reverse complement strand
GTAGTTCATTGACTGTTATGCCACGTCCTTGATGTTGCGCTCGTTGATGATAATGCTGTATGAGCAATTTTGTTATGTGACCTTTGGCAGGTAAAACAGCCGGATGCTTGATGCGATGGTGCAAATCAGCATGCGTCAGCCGACCTCCCACCCTGAGGATTCCCTGTTTGTCAAGGAAAGGGTTTAGTTTTTGTATCTTACTGGTCTTAACGAGCTCCCTCCTCTGCTGGAGAGTTTCAATTTCTTCCGTAAAAGCTTCTCTCTGAACAAGACTGATGATGGTAGCCTCTGCATCGCTCCTTTCTGCCAGACTTGTGGCTTCATTCGTTCTTGGGATTAAACCTTTCAGCTCCTTAACAAGTCGCATGAGACGAGCAACAGCCTTGACTAATCTTGTCCAGCAGGAGAACTTAAGGAAACGATCCAGCAGTGTAACTTGTGAAGCTAAAACCTTGTGTACAAAGACGTTACGTACTTCAGGGTCTCCTGCTGCTACATCTTCCACCTCAACATTTCCACTGGGAAGTTTTTCACACCAGAGAAAATGAGGTCCAGAGAACCAGTTTGAGGCAATGAGCTCCTTTGCCCGCAGGCCTCTCGATGCATGATCGGCGGGGTTCTCTTCTGAGCTCACATGTCTCCACTGATCTGGTCTGGTGCTGTTTTTAATCTGCTGGATGCGATTTGCCAAAAACACGTGGAATCTTCTTGCATCATTGTTCACGTATCCAAGGACGACCTTTGAGTCTGTCCAAAAAACTTCTTGAGCGTTTATTTCTAGCTCCTTTCTGAGCATGTCACTCATGCGTACAGCTACGACAGCTGCAGATAGCTCGAGTCTTGGCACAGTTGTGACTTTTGTGGGGGCCACTCTGGCTTTACCCATCACCAAGGAGCAGTGGATTTGTCCTGTTCCGCTAATTACCCGAAGGTAAGTACATTCCCCGTACCCCAGGACGCTTGCATCGGAGAAGTAATGGAGTTCATACCTTTGGATTTGCTTGAACTCTGATGGGAGATAACATCGTTGAATCTTGACGTCTGCCAGGTTCTTTAAGTCCAGAAGCCAGGACTCCCACCGTGGTCTCAGATCGTCTGGCAGCGGATCATCCCATCTGACCTTGTCGCGGCACATTTGTTAGAGTATTTGCTTCCCGATCAGAATAAAGGGAGCAACAAAGCCTAAGGGGTCGAAGATGGAGGCCACCGTTGACAACACTCCTCTTCTTGAGAGTGGGCGTTCATCCACCACCACTCTGAAACTGAAGTGGTCTGACGTGACACACCATTTCACACCTAGCGCTCTCTCTATCTGGGGTTCACCCAGAGCCAGGTCTTGACTTCTTGACGCATCTGCACACTCTTCTTTCGGGAGGGATGCAAGCACCTCTTGGCAATTGGAAACAAACTTATGGATGCGCAACCTTCCAGAGCTGCAGAGCTGTCTAGCTTCAGCAACCAACTTAATGGCTTCTTCTGGCGTTGAGACACTTATTAAACCATCGTCAACATAAAAGTTTCTTTCGATGAAGTGGATTGTTTCTTCACTGAATCTACCTCGTCCTTTTCCAGCAACGTGTTTGAGACCATAGTTTGCACAGCCGGGTGATGAGGCTGCACCGAATAGATGAACTTTCATTCGGTACACTGATGGCTCTGACTTGATGTCCCCATTGTCCCACCAAAGAAACCTGAGGTAGTCCTGATCTTCTGCTCTGACCCGAAATTGGTGAAACATGCGTTCAATGTCGCACATCACAGCTACTAGGCCCTTCCTGAATCGACAGAGGACACCTACCAAGGTATTAGTCAACTCTGGTCCAGTGAGTAGATGGTCATTAAGTGATACTCCTTCGAACTTGGCTGAACAGTCAAACACCACACGGATCTTCCCTGGTTTCTGATGGTGATAGACTCCGTGGTGCGGGATGTACCAGCAAGAGCCTTGTTGTAGTTCACTTTCCGGGACCTTCTCAGCGTCTCCACAGGATATGATGTCATGCTTGAATGCAACGTAGTCCTTGTGGTATTGCNGGAAGGTTATTACCTTGAGTCTGGCGCCTTAGACCACTCGGCCATCCTGACAACTGCCGACAATGAAGGAAGTTGATGTATAAGTACTCGATATCACATTCTGTGCATCTACTTTGTCAGTTTGTTTATGTTTGTATAATTTTCCTTACATCACATTATTTCATTTATTATAAATATTTGGAACCAGAAAATCAAAGGTTCTACTAGACGCTACATAAAACAGTTACAAAACGCATTTCCGGTAGAAAGACACGTGACAGCCATCCAACCAACCCAGGTTCCAGTCATTCTTATGAAAGAGAGCAGCTAAACACACCTTCTGCTTAATAATACTCTGGATTGACTTCAAACAAGCTGCTGCTACCGGAGCAAGAACATGTCTTTTTATAGGAATGCTGTTTGGTTTGTGAAAGGAGTACAGGAGTATACGAAGTAAGTGCGTTTTTTATTAATAAGTGCTCACTAGGCTTGTAATGTAAATGTTTTTCGCGACATTTACGCAACGATTCTTTTGTAATGTTGGCATATAATAGCGAAGGTTAAATCACATGTTCCTATGGATTCTATAAGCACCCATTTGAACAATATGTAACAGGGGCGCGGTAGTGTTCATTGCAGTTTGGTCAAAAGGTTACGGGTTTATATTGTTACGCTTCCATGTTAAAAGAAAAACAATGAGCCGTTTTAAATGGGAAGATAAAAACGGCAAATATCCGTTCTTTTCTTTTTAATATTATCTGCCCTTTCATTGAAGTTCACTGTAAACGATCAGAAGCAGGGGCGTTCCTAAGACCTGCAAGTATAGGGGGCCTTTACCCTAACCTCTGAGGTTAGGGTTAAAATATGTGGAAAGGTAGGATTTAAAATAAACAAATAAGTGTTTAACGAGGGTGACCAGGTTTGGGTTTCTAAATAGGAGGAGACTTTTTTTTTGTTATGGGGCAGGGTGACTGCTGGGCCGCTGACTGGACAGGACCGCTGACCGAACCCGACCTGGTGACCGTCACACACTTATTTACCACCATACGTTGTGAAATGAATAGAAAATAGAGTCAAGACATTGACAAGGTTAGAAATAATGATTTGTAATTGAAATAAGAAGGACCTGTGAGGCGTTTCTCAAACTAGAGACTCTAATGTACTTATCTTCTTGCTCAGTTGTGCAACACGGCCTCCCACTTCTTTTTCTACTCTGGTTAGAGCCTATTTGTGATGTCCTCTGAAGGGAGTAGTACACACCATTGTAAGAAATCTTCATTTTCTTAGCAATTTCTCACATGGAATAGCCTTCATTTTGTAAGAACAAGAATAGACTGACGAGTTTCAGATGAAAGTTTTCTTTTTCTGGCCATTTTGAGCGTTTAATTGACCCCACAAATGTGATGCTCCAGAAACTCAATTTGCTCAAAGGAAGGTCAGGTTTGTAGCTTCTGTAACGAGCTAAACTGTTCTCAGATGTGTGAACATGATTGCACAAGGGTTTTCTAATCATCAATTAGCCTTCTGAGCCAATGAGCAAACACATTGTACCATTAGAACACTGGAGTGATAGTTGCTGGAAATGGGCCTCTATACACCTATGTAGATATTGCACCAAAAACCAGACATTTGCAGCTATATATATATATATATATATATATA
>NW_015151031.1:550528-553633 GCF_000732505.1 Cyprinodon variegatus | reverse complement strand
GGGAGGAGGTGGCTAAGCGACAGGTGGGACTTAGCGGGGGCCCGAGCAGCACCGCAGCGGAGGCAGGATTGAGGAGCAGCTGAAGGAACCAGCGTGAATCCAGGAGAGGGATCTCTTGTCCGACTTAGTGGGGGGCCTCAAGGGGAACGCCAGGGCAGAATCTGAGCAGCAGGGATTCAGTGACCAGTCCTCTGAGCAAGGAGAGAGGCTGATGAGCGATCCAGAGCTCAATGTACTGAGGGAGACAGGAGACGGGTTAGAATCAGGAATCCAAAACATCAGGTACAGAGATCTGTCGACAGGACAAAGGCCTAGGCATTCCACAACGGTTTAACCCTCTGGTGTCCTTCAGCTGACTGAACGCTCTTCTTAAGCTCAACCAAACCTTAACGAGCTGCAGGTGTGGGGCCACGCCCACTCGTCAGCAATAACCACCTGTGGAAGAGAGCAAGCAGAGCACCGATCCCTGAACCCTGACACATTGTATGTTTTTGAAAGCTGAAACCTGAGACCCCTCTGTCTAAGGTTGGTTTTTCTTAACATAAATGGCTTCCTTCACACCCCTTTCAAACCACCTGTCTTCTTTATCCAAAATGTGGGCGAGTGTCCTTTGTCCTTAAAGGGGAACGCCGTTTTTTTTTACATTTGGCCCCTTGATTTTACGTTATTACATCATGTTCTACTCACCCATTTGAGTTTTGTGTCAATTGGAGCCGTTCTGAAGATATTCCGTCATATCCAAGTAACATCTTCCTATGGGTAACGACTTGAAGGCACCAAGTAACAAGTCGTTGCCCATAGGAAGATGTAACTTGGATATAACCTAACTTCAGAATGGCTCCAAATGACACAAAACTCATATGGGTGAGTAGAACATGATGTAATAACGTAAAATCAAGGGGCCAAATAAAAAAAAATAAAATTTAAAAAATGGCGTTCCCCTTTAAGATGTAGGTGGACAGCAGAGTTTTGTCCCGAGGAGGTCACTCTTCTGCTTTGGGCAATGCGTCTGTGGAGAGGTTGTTTGGTTTCTCCAAATAAATGTCTGACATTGTAGTTTAGGTGGATATTAGCTTGGGATATTGTTATCCAAACTTCTGCAAAACTCTTTAATTATTGTCTTCTTCTTTCGTGATCTTCAACTAAAGTTGTAGTAGAAGCCTGACGGTAGAATAAAAAAACAGGAAGACACTCTTTACCATTTAGGGGATTTTTAATCGCAATTGGTTGGATTTTATTGTTTTTTAAGAGTAAATGAGTGAAGAGGGAGCAATAACAATGGAGTCGTTAAAGAGAACTAATTCTTTTGCTAGTTTGGAATTTGTTGTTTTAATGTCACAAAATGCAAGAAAAAAACTGTATTCAGTATTTATGAAAGCACTTATCAGTTAATTTTTAATTAATTTCCGGCCTCTATATTAAGAATTAAAGTATAGTAATAATGAAATACTCTGGATGAAATGTAAAGCACCAAAACCTGCATTCTGTTTCTCTTGTTTTCTAAGAACGTTCACATCCACATCGTGGACATGTCGAGCGCACGGCAGGTGTGGGCGTTTGCACAGAGCTTCTCTGAAAACAACCAGCTGCATGTGCTGGTAGGTGTCTGCAAATATTTGACATTCCCTTCCCAGAGTCGCCCCCAGAATCTTAGCTTTTATCCTTTTTCTGTGTGCTTTCTTTTAGATCAACAATGCAGGCTGCATGGTTAACCAGAGGGAGTTAACAGAGGAGGGACTGGAGAAGAACTTTGCCACCAACACGTTGGGTAGGTTAAAAAAAAAACCAATGCATTTTCAGGAATGTTAAGATAATATATTTAAAGCTCCTTTTTAATCTATCAGGTACCTACATCCTCACCACTGCTCTGATACCTGCACTGAAGAAGGTGGAAGATCCCAGAGTGGTGGGTTCAGTTTCAACGAGACAAACGTGAACAGAAGGAGCAACATTTAAAAAATGGATGCCGCTGTCTTCTTCTCAGATCACCGTGTCGTCAGGCGGCATGCTGACCCAGAAGCTCAACGTGTCTGACCTGCAGTTTGAGAAAGGCAGCTTCGACGGCACCATGGCTTACGCTCAGAATAAGGTACGACACGCTGACTTACATCAGCTGTACGAACAGATAGAGATCCAGATGTCAGAGGAAACCCTTTACCTGAGCGTTTCTTCCTGGGTTCCAGAGACAACAGGTGATCCTCACAGAGCGGTGGGCGTCTCAGCACAAAGAGATTCACTTCTCCTCAATGCACCCTGGCTGGGCCGACACACCAGGTAAACGCATCAGGGAGATCACATCCCCTGCTGCATAGATTTCTTATTTAAAACCTTTTTTTTAAGTTTGCATAAAACATTTTAGATCATTTGCACTTGCACTATAAAAAAATCTTTGTTTTAGTTTTTTAATATATCAGACATTCCTCAGTCTGCTTGTTACAGATGTTTTTATGTCTTCTCTTGCAGCTGTGCAGTCATCCATGCCTTCATTTCATGCCAAGATGCAGTCCAAGCTGAGGACGGAGGCCATGGGGGCAGACACGGTGGTGTGGCTCGCCGTATCAGCGGCTGCCATTAAGCAACCTAGTGGGCTGTTCTTTCAAGGTGAGAAACATCTTAGTAAATCAGTTATAGTTGATGCTGGTAAAGATTCTCAATCATCAAGGTCATAGTCATTTCTAAAAAAGTTAAAAAACTATCCACTGGACTTGGTTTCCAAGTTTGAATAAATTTAGCTTCTGATCCAGGAATCTTTTTCAATTCAAAATGTCAGATTTAGCGTTGAGTTTGAAGCTTTTCATAGTAGCCCAAAAACTTGTTTCGGCTTAGAAAACATGCAAACTGAACCAGAAGAACGGGTATGCCCCGTTTTGGGTTGTTTGTTAGCCTGCAAAATGGTCTGTGCCTCTGGGTATTGCAGGCTAACAAAGAACCCAAAACGAAATAGAGGCGTTTAAAGTTAAATGGTTATTATGACTCATGAGGAAGATAAAACATCCTTATTTAGAGCTCTTCTATCAATTTCTTCATTTTTCACCATTTTCAAATTCATTTATTTCTATATCATGTTATATATCTTAAGCCTCCCTGGTTAGGTCTATTCTGGGG
>NW_015151031.1:543320-549358 GCF_000732505.1 Cyprinodon variegatus | reverse complement strand
ACTAATCATTGTGGTTCCTGCAATCAGCTTCTTGGCTGTGACACATTTCTGCTTTTTCAGATCGCAAGCCGGTGGCGACCCACCTCCCCCTGGCCTACTCCCGCGGCTCCCCACAGGACGAGGAGCAGCTTCTGACAGCATTGGAGGAATTCGCCCAAAAGTTCAAGCCTTAATGAATGGAAAAACTCCCCTGCTTTTTCAAATAAAAGCACTCCAAAAACGCTAAACTGTTTACAAAATCATACTTTCACTTACTAATGAAACATGTTGGACTTAAACAGCAGAGATTCTAATGTCATTAAGGATAAATCCAGAAAGCATTTTCTGGATTAATTACCTTTTTTAAGGTTTTATGAAGCTTTTTTAAGATATACTGGAAAGAAGGTTTTGTTGCACATTAATTTAATCAAGCTAATGAACAATATATTATCTGTAATGTGTACACATATACTGATTTTTGATTTTGTAAAATAAAATATTAAATGTTATTAAACTCATACATTTTCTGTTTAAGTTGTAACACCTTTAACTTTTAAAAGTCATTGTATTTCTTATTTGACAGATTTAGCATTAAGTAATAAATAGAGGACTCACAGTGATAAATCAAAATTTGAAAATTGTTATAAATATAAAACAGTCTTAGTCCTATTAGTTTGGCCCCTAAAATTTCCCTTAAGAGGTAATTCAGTCTGCAGGAGAGGAAAGATGGAGATAATGGAAAATCTGTTTACTCTCCAGATAGTATAGGTTAACCAGGCTGTGCTGTCCAGATAACCTGACTAATGCTATATGTTGCTTCTTTACCATAGCGCTCCTTTAAAACCTGTTGGTATTAAATACCAGACATGATTCTCTTTGGAAAAAAAAAAAAAAACACCTTACGCTTTGGGGCTAGTAAATTCTTTTTAAGATGTCTATAGATAAAACACAAACTGGTTGGCAACTCAAAAAAAAAAAAAAACTGATATGTATAAAAATCTCCAACCTTTAACTTCGAGCAAACATGTCTTACTTGGACTGGTAAACAGCAGCAGTGCAGCTATTAGCATCCGTGCCGTCCATACCTTGAGCGTTAGTTTTATACCAATAGGGCAGCATCAAGACTTCTCATTTAACAATTTAGATCCTTATCCAAATGGACGTACACACACACACATGTATATACATATATATATATATATGTATGTATATATACACAGATATATATATGTGTGTGTGTGTATATATATATCTATATATATACACACACACACATATATATGTTCAGGTTTAAAAAAAATCTTTCATTATATTGAATTTTTTTTTTAATGAGTTTTAAACAACCAGTTTTTCCTTTTTTTGTTTTTTTGACGCTTGTCTAGCGCCCTCTGGTGGCCTCCAATGTGAAATCCACAGTTTTACTGAAGGTGGCCAAGAGAAAATAACTAAACAGAAGGAGACTGCTCTTTATTATCATGGTTAACACACCTTATACCCTTTCTTTACAGCATTATTATCAATAATCTTTGGAAAGTATTTCAGCTGAGAATTACACATACAGCATTGAAGCACATTTAATACAATATAGGTGGAAAAATGTTTTCTTTTGCTCCTTGATTCCAGTGCATTAAGATTAAGTCTAACTCACAAAAAGTAAAAAATAAAAACACGTTAGCTTTAGCAAAGATTTCTGCTCTGGTGCTTCTGAAATGCCACATTATTTAGCTGTGTTATGTACTTCTGTAAGTGTTCCACATATGAAATAAACAATAAATAATCACATGAAACTGCTGGAAAAACAGAAAGTTATTAATCTGATACTCAGTTAGCAGCCTGCATGGTTTTAATCACTTATTACACAGCATGACACATTGTGAGCCTGATGAGCGACCTGTGATGTCACTAAATAACCATTTAAACTGGCTTCATATGAGGAACTGAACAGATTCTCTAAACCTATCCATTTATTTAAAAAAACGTCCGAAAAAGGTGATGCTACACTAATGCAGTACAAACAAAAAAGGTCTTGATTAGCTGCACTTTAACACTAAATTTCAAAATCAGAAAGAAGTTGAATCTGAGAGTGGAATTTTTGTTTGAGATTAAATCGTGTTAAAACAGAATTTAAATACTGTGTTCAGGATGAACCAGTCTCATAAAAATGAATGCAGAATG
Source organism: Cyprinodon variegatus (assembly GCF_000732505.1). Classification (NCBI taxonomy): domain Eukaryota; kingdom Metazoa; phylum Chordata; class Actinopteri; order Cyprinodontiformes; family Cyprinodontidae; genus Cyprinodon; species Cyprinodon variegatus. Next base: position 547,204 of record NW_015151031.1, on the reverse strand, counting down.
CATCTGGCTAATTATCCAAAATATGATTTAGCTTCCACTTGGGGAGAAAAAAAAAGATCAAAACCAAAATAAAAATGCTGCCTGCTTGATTAATAATGAGGCTGATAAATTAATTGACTTTGAGTAGTGAGGGACCCATAATTGGTGCTGGGTATGGGCAAAATGGCTCGCTACCCAGGGTGGCATGATGTGAGGGCAGCAGAAGAGTCTGGAAAAAGAAAAAAAAAAAAAGTCCATATATCAGGGGAGTAGGCATCCGCTGTGGTAAGCACAGTGCTGTTCGGGATTAACTCCTGCAATAGGATGCAGAATCTCATTCTCAAAATTAACAGACTTTTTCTATTTGTTGCTTTTTATAAATCTGGACTGAATTTAATCACAAATACTAAACTTCAACTGGATTATTAAACCCAACTAGGGGAACTAAAAGGCAGAATTATTGCCACAAACTCAGTGTTAAGTAGTAAGAGAAATTATTCATAATCCAGTTTGTTTAACTTAAAGAAAAACACGTCAGCAGATTATAGGAGCTAGTCTGACCTCTGCTTTGGTTAAGTTTCATCGTTTATGTTTGGGAAACCAAAAGTCTGTGATATAATACTAAAAATAATAAAAAGAAATGTTTAACATTTACAAGAGTAAAAGTAATAAAAATGGCTGTAAACAGTAGGAGGCTCCACTTAGAGAAGACTTTGATTATGAATGATCAGGCACCTGGTTCTGTCCTCCATGAATACACTCAATAATAATGCAATATTAACTAAACCTCATGCTTTAGTTATGTTTTGCTTTTTTTTTTTTTACATTTGGATATTTTTCCTAAATAAATGATGTAACAGAAATAAAACCATATTTTGCCACTAGGGGGCGACATTTCCCAGGCTTGAACTCCTGCTGACAGTATTCTTATTTTGTCAATAATAAAATAAAATAAAAACTTGGTGTGAAAAATAGGCAGGTCCCTCATATCATGTTAGTGGGTTAAGAGTCCAATGAGGTTCTTATGCACAAAACAAATCTGAAGTTTAGTCGCTCCAGTCTTCAATAGCAGGGAATTACAGAATATATCACATTTTTTACAGTCAAAAGTCCCAGAAGTATCCCAGAGTACAGAGTATGGGTACTCTAGATGACAAAATCCACCATCCAGTCTGTAACCGTGTGTTCAGCCTGTACTGGTCCCAAGCTTCATGGACTTGCAGTGTCAAAACCGTGAATGCAAAATATAAACCAGTGTTAAATATGATCCAGGTGAAATGGACGCTGTTCCCTCTCCTTCATCAAAACGCCACCGCTGTTGTGACACCGTCACAGTTTGCAGAAATGCTGCTTGTCCACGGAAACTCAGGACACCACAGGAGTCATGTCCCATATCTGCAGAAAAACACAAAAATACCTTTGACTGAATGAAGATGACCGTCATTAGACATGAATCAATTAGAGGGAAGCTAAAGCCTCCGATCAGAAACATCCTTCTGACAGGAGGGATTTCTAAAAGTCCTGAGAGAAACTGGTGACTCTTAAAATGGCCGCCACAGGTTAACTCTGAATGAATCAGAATTAGGTATAAACACAGTCTACAGTTGACCTGGAAAGATGGAGCAAGGGAAACACACCTACCATTGACATTTGATTTTTTTTTTTTTTTTTTTTACTTTTCTATTTTTGAACAATGAGAGATTAACAAACACGATTAAACCAAAATGAAGCAAGAATTGAATAAAAAGCTTGAATTTTTCCATGATTCTCTGTCATCCTGCTTCAAATAATAGATACAGGCTACAACACATGCATTAAACCCCAGTAATCACTGCATAGTTTTCCTTTAGCAAGGAGAGATTCAATAAACCTGCAAAGCTTCAGTTGAGATTTCAAATAAAACTTGCTGCTTTCCTGATAAAAGCTAATTTTGTATCATTGTTTTCATGAGTTGAAACCAGGCAGAGGTTCAGGAAGTTTAACTTAAGCCTGAGAAACGTCTGTTTGGGATTTTATTGTTTCCGCCACCTGAACGAAGCTGTTACCACCAGATCGAAAGGAAACAAGCTAAGATGTCTGAGAAGAAATTAGGACTCAGCAAGGCTTAATCTGATCATAAAGTGATGTTTGGACAGCTGTGTCTATGAAGTCAGTTTAAAACCTGTAAATTGGACTTAAATTTACTGATGCCTCTAATATCTTTTGGGAAAAGAAAATTTAGATGAAAAAAATTGAGCAATTTGATCACAATGGTGAGAAGTTGGTAAAAAAAAAAAACTTTTAAAGATAAAAGGCTTCCCCAGGCTGCACCTACTGCCAAGCAGCATTAAGCATCTGAATGTGGGGATATGGGGAGCGGTGGCCTAGTGGTTAGGGCATAGAGCACGGGGAACCAATTAACAATCAGCAGGTCCGAATAAAGAAAATCGACCAGTAAAATTCCAGAGACACTTTTAATTATTAATTATAATCTGTTACTTTAAAGAGAATTTAACACTGAAATAAAATGAGGTGTTTATGTATCAATGTTACACATTGAATTTAAAAAAAAAAAAAGAAAATTTTTTCCATTTTAAAATCTAAAGCGTTTTTTTTTTTTTAAGTAGAGAACAACAATCTTTCAGTTTGGTATATAGACAATTTCCTAATTCACATATTTTATAAAACACCTGAAATGATCGTTTGTTTTTGTTTTATTTCTTTTATTTTTCTGGCTTAATGAGTAGTGGGTTTTTAGCCTGTCCTGCAAGGCTTTTAAACCTTGCAGGTCTCCATTCAAACCTGGGTTTGAATGGAGACAAAGCCATTCTAAAGCTCATATCAAGGTGCTCATTTTGAGCCTGGATCCATGTTTATTTTTATGTTCATGGTGGAGAATCCTGCTTCACAGCAATAGGTTGAGCCAAATAATACTCAAAATGTGCAGGGTCACCTTTGAGCACGCCATTTCACTTTTCTTTCACCAGTTCACCTCAGTTCTTCCAGCAGTCCACACTTTCTCTGCTTTCTTTCTCTCATCATCTTCTCCTTCTTTCCCATCGCCCGGCTTGTCACAGGTTTGCCTGCTGTGTCTAAAAGTAGCAGCAGCAGCAACCCAGACTGACAGCAGCTCATTGGCTAACATTTGTACCTGGTCCCGGGCGCTCCGGAGGGCTTTACCATAATAACAGGAGAAGCTGCGCAGTTAGACACTGTCGTCAGACAACATGCGGTCATTTATAAATGTTTTAAATCTGGTTGGCCAGCAGGTGAGTCTGGATCCGGACCGCGATCTGCTAATCTGTGACCTCTGGCACGGAGCTTGGAATCCTGAGGTTGTGAGTTTGAAATCCACTCCCACAGAGCGCCACTCTGGCCCTCTGAGCAAGACCCTTAACCCCCAATTGCTCCTTGGGCGTCTGACGATGGCAGCCTACTGCTCCCCAAAGGGGATGGGTTAAATGCAAAGGTTAATTTCTCCAATGTGAGATCAATTAAGTTTAATTATTGTTATTTTCTGTCACTGGCTCTTTGCACACATTAGATTATAATAAAAAGAGGCTTGAAGACTTTTTTATTTAAGCAAGCCTATTCTGCCTCCACATGATTTTTATGATGTTGATTTTTATCTTTGATTTTATTTGCACTGTGTAGCACTTTGAGATTTTTGTTAATGAAAAGTGCGGTTCAAATTGGATTGATTATTATTATTATTATTATTAATATAAACTATTACAATAAAGGGGAAAAAAATCCAAAATTCTTTAGCTTAAATTCAAATGAAGATTTGGATGATTGACACTTAGACACAGGAGGTTTTTCTAACAGGATGATGATTCCAATCAGTACTTATTTAAAGGTACACTATGCAACCGGTGTTGATTTTCCAGCGAGGCTCCCCCCAGAGGGCGAAAGTAAAAGTGCAC
>NW_015151031.1:541357-542954 GCF_000732505.1 Cyprinodon variegatus | reverse complement strand
TCCATAACGTTATGGAACACATTAATTAACTGAAAAATGTTGCATAGTGTGCCTTTAACAATGGATGAAATTGTCTGTATTATGGTAAACAGCAGTGAACTTTATGAGCATAATAACGCATTCTACAAAAATATGACTAATAGTGTAGAATTAGTTGATGGGTTTACAAAGAAAATAGTTTGAGAGAATTTTTTTTTGCCTCAACTTCGTTAGTTTTGTTTTGTCTTCGTTTTGAAGCATCGTCCTCAAAGTATTTCTGGGAATCTGTCGCCTCCTTGTGTCAGAACCAAAAATTACAATGGAGAAAAGCACCCCTCTGCTGACCTTGATGACCTTGTCGGTGCCAGAGGTGAGCAGGTTTCCTGTGGTGGGCTCATATTGCATGTAAACAATGTTGTGCTTGCTGTCGTGGAAGGTGGCTGTGGGCGCTCGGCTGAAACACAAACGGAGAAGGAGAGGCTTTGTCAGCGTGAGACGCATGAGGAGACGGTACAGAGCACCAGCACAGGCTGATTGGGACTCACTCCTCGTCTGTGATGGACTCATAGCAGCTGTCACACACCCGGACCTCAAACTCGAAGCCCATGAGGGGGATGGTGGAGCGCTTGGACGAACATTTGCCGCACACCGCCTGGCCGCACTTCCTGCAGTGATGCTGAGGAATACAAGAAAACTTAAATATATAAAAAATCCAACTCTCTCTTAGATGTGCAATATGTTATAAGTTCTGTCAGGCTAATAGGCAGCGTATATCTCCCTGTGTTAAAACACACACCCCACTGATAAGGTCAGACAGGAAGAGTCCAAACACCTCTTATTAAAATGAACATGGCAGAGCTGATTATAAAAGATGCAAAGTTTATGCAAAATGATTCTGATACTGACGACTGCAGCAGAGGAGAGTGCAGAATGTAGGAGAAACGCACTGTCGGCTGATTTTCCTTTCATTCACACAGTGTTTGTCAGTATCATAAAAACTCTTGTTATAAAGGTTTCTGTGATTTAGGAAATTATATTCTGGATAATTCCTTTTAAAAAAACAAATATGTTGGAGGAGAAAATGTAAAAAAAAAAGATAAAAAGCAGCAGCAAAGTCGTTTTATAATCATTAAAGCATAGTTTGATTCAGTTTCACAATTAGAAACATTAAAGGTATAAAGGACGATCTTTTATTTCCGGGTGGATCATCTAAATAAGTGGTCCCCATAATTGTCAATCATTCTGGTGATATGATTACGTAAGGCCGTCCTCGTCCCCAGTTAGTTATCTTTTTCTACACATGAACTACGGTTTCAGACAGTCATTGAAGCTCACCTTTCTCACCGCAGTTCTTGGAAAATGGACATAAGAGAAAACATATCTACAAAGTGTATGAGAACAAAAGAAAGGCCTCAGAAGAGGCAGATATATCCCAGAATGCTTTTCGTGGACAGCTCTCCTCACAAAGCATTATGGGATTTGCTGTCATCATAGGCTGTCGCCTATATATAGGCACCGTTCAGCAGAGATGGGAAGTAACGAAGTACAAATACTTTGTTACTGTACTCAAGTAGATTTTTCTGATATATTTACTTACTTATTTTTATGGCGACTTTTT
>NW_015151031.1:538188-539654 GCF_000732505.1 Cyprinodon variegatus | reverse complement strand
AGACAGGACACTGTTTAAAAGAAAAAAAAAATAGAAGAAGTCCCACCTCTAGAAATTGGAGGCCTGTTTTGCATCTGCATGCATAAGACGTAGAAAATCCACATGAAGAGTAGTTTACGTGCAAATGCTTTAAATAAAACTGCTCATATCAGTATTTATTATTTGATTTTAAGGATTGACTAAGAGGGTGCAGCCTCAGTTTTTTACTATTTTATTTATGCCAAAAATATTTTTTTTTTATGCAACTGAGGGCCAAAACTTATAGTTTGGTTTTCATCGGGTGACTAAACACATTCTCCTTCAAACTTTGCAGACATTTATTTCATTTATTAAGCAAGTGAAAACATAGCTGACCAGCAAAGGATTGAAGATAAAATAATATATAAAAACCTTTTTCTTAAAAAAATGAACTTTATAAGAACTTGTGCATCTTTCTTAATCAAAAGATTTAACCTCTGACCTCTGAACAGTAAAGCTGTGATTTCTGCTACACTGAAAGTTCAAGAAAGATGAATAAAGCTGGTTTGTTCAGTTGCATAATACCCATGCACACAAATGATTGACACAGATTTCCTCCAAAATTGGAGAAAAATAAAACATTTGTGTCCTAAATATTTAGGTTCAGGGTTTGTTTACAGATTTCTGCACTCCGATTGAGCACACAGTGAGTCTAGTGATGCTAGGAATGAACTCAGCAAGGTGAAATGGTGAGGCAGAATCAGCCAGATGTAAGTTCAGATCATTCACACTAATGCAGCTGGTTTGGAAATGTAATGCATGTTTATTTTGGGAGTTTTGGAGATGATTGCAAACAAAATATTAATGAGAATTACAATACAAAATCCAGACCTTTGGGAGGAGGTTGGTCATTATTTTAGCAACCATTTGTGCTCAAATTAAATCCAGAATAAATTATTGATTAGCTGTGATCAATCAAACCACCAGACCAATTAGAAAACAACGGTTTGGTTGGGTATGGTTCAATTTATTTAGCCATTTTCTTGCTGATAATATCTCTACAAACACCATCGTCATTTTCTTGGTAGTTCAGCTGCATGTGGAAAAACACTTAGAAGAATGAATCACAATATGGAGGCTTTTCTGAGAATACGGCAATAAAACAGCCACAGGAAGTTTGCTCTCTATCAGAACAGCAGAAGAAAAAGATCCAAGGAAAGTTTTGCTGGAATAATTGGAGGAGCCTTTTCAGGCTTTCCAAAACTGGCTCATCAGAGAAAGCTGACATCCCAATCCTTCTTTCTGTTCTATGACGTCCTAAAAAAGTGTTAGTTAAGGTTGGAGGTGGAGGACGTACCTGTCGGAGGCCGATCTTCTTACTGTCCCACATCTGCTTGAAGTTCCAGAAGAAAGGCTGCTCACACTTCTGACAGGAGTCGCTGTCCAGCCATTCTGGAGTCTGTGCACATGAACAATCCAAAAATATAGCTACTATTAGAATGAATAAC
>NW_015151031.1:526339-533204 GCF_000732505.1 Cyprinodon variegatus | reverse complement strand
ATTGGACATTTTTCAACTTTGTAACCATGGCTTATTGCTAAGAAATAATTTATTTAATTCTATTTCAACATTTTACTAAGATTTATCTGTTTTCCAGAGTAAATAATAGAATTTTTTTGCCATAAAAACGTATAAGGCAAATCAGATTAAGCCAAATCTGACAACAGACGAAACTTTATTTCCATCCTCCTCTATTTAGTTCATTTCCATTTTAGTGTAAACAATTTTAGATAACAATAATAATGCATGCATAAATAAACTAACATAAAATGAACTTTCATAGTTGTTGCTGCAATATGTGCTTGAAGAATTGCTTCCGCATAGAGCTGCTTTGAACAGACGAACAATCCCTTAGATTTTGGTGATAATCCAGATCAGAATCTGGATACAGGGATTTTTTTTTTAATAGTCTTCAACATTGTGAGATAGGGATATTTCGCGGAACGAGCAGTTCCCCTCTAAAGCAGAGGCAGTAGTGACTATTGAGCATCGGACTCAAAAAGTCTATAATGGAGGTCTTCAACAGGGAGACCGCTGGAGGTACTGCATGGGGGTCGCAAAAGTTTTGGTTGATTAGACCTTTTTTATATTCTCCCCTGCAGTTTTTTTTCCCACTAATTGAAATGTCTTTAAATAAACATTAACATGAAATCAACACACTGTAATAAACAGATAAACGGAGGCAGAAGATGTCTTTCAGTCATCAATGCACACATTCAGCAACACACAGGAGCTCTTTCAAGCTGGGCACCGTTTCATTCACAACACCTGTCCCATCAATCAGGAATCAGAATTAGAAATACTTTAATAATCCCAGGGAGAAATTACTTTCGTTACATGACTCCATCTGTAATAGAGTGACTATAGGATCAGTTTGATATAACACAATTTCACACAATATATATAATTAGGGGAGCCCTGCTCCATCTCGCCATCAGTTTGGGGGTCCTTGGCCTGGAAAACGTTGAAGACCCCTGGTCTTTAGGTATTTTACTGAAGACAAAAACACAAGTAAAGGGAACACTGTTTTTTTTCTAAGCAGGATCAACTGAAAACGTATGAATGGATCAAACCAAAGGTGCTCCTGATACCAAGGAACAATTAATTTACATATAGTAATGATCCAGATGATGTGTGAGTTTTAGCTATAGGTGGAAGTCATAGTCCGGGGCAACGTTTGCTGCTTGGCGGAGGTCTGCTCTCTCAGAGGGCTTTTCTACAGTAGTTTATCATTGCAGTTGTAGAGAGAGTTAAAACACAGCTGAGAATTTTTTTCTCTTCAGTAGCAGGAAGTCTGGGAAAAATCACTGTCAAAACATTTCTTCAGAGACGTCCATCCAGAGAAAACCCCTCCCTAGTAACTCCTGTCTCCCCAAAGCTACAATTCAGCTTAGGTTCTAGGTTGTTTTTTAATGTGCCTCTGTGATGGCTGCATGTGCAACCACACAACAAATGGGCTGGTAATTCTTTCATTAAATCTTCTATTTTACTGTACAGCATTTCATGTTTTTCTACTTTGATTTAGCATTGGTTAACTACTTGGGTGCACACATTCAGTTGACTCATTTTGTCATTTCTTGCTTGTTTGGTTTCTGTACATTAATATATTTTTCATTTGAGTTGCCAGTTCCTGGGAGGCTGTCATGAGTGAAGCCAGTAAAGGAAAGGAGGCCCCAGCTGCAAAGGATCCCCTCATTGACATGGAGGCCTAGTTGGACTCTTCCACTTACTTTTAGAAGGGGTGTAGAAAGGGTTTGGGTCTCTGTATTTGGTTTTGTTTTCTATAATAACATTTGGAAAGTAAATATTTAAGTCCTCTTCCTCATAGGTTGCAGATTGAATATTGTGCTGATTAGTTTGCTCTTTAGTTGCAGTTTTCTTTAGGAAAATATATTGTATGTTTCCCTCTTGTTTCTAAATGGTCTGATCAACCAGTGTATATATATATGTTTCCCTTGTGTTTCAGTTAGGTAGGTCTTTTGATTTAAGTCATTTGTTTTCCTTGATGGGTCCAGTCTTGTTTGAACTTTTGAACTTTATTTTTGCAAAATAAATTTGTTACCATTTTTTTCATCAATGACTTCCCTGTGCTTCTCTGATTTTTCGGCTCGGTCACTCACAGCCTCCCAAATTTTCACGTGACTATTGTTTTTAAAAACTTTGCACTCAGCCACTGCGTCTGTTTTCCTTTGCTTTAGGTCTTCATGCTATAATTGCAGGAGTCTGACCACACAGTGGATCTGTGTTTATCCCGCAAACATGAGAGCGACGCTGAGCCAATTGTGTCAAGTGACTCTCATAAACAAGACAAATCAGCAAAAACACTGAACTTTGCTTTAACCTTTAAAACACACAATGTGCCAGTTCGGCCTCAATATGGATAAAAAACAGAAACTTCTGATGATTTACTCTAGATTTAGATTCAGTTAGAAAAAAGATATTGCATTAGTTTAATTGCTTTTCTCTCCTCTACTTTTCCCTGATCCAGTAGCAGTGAAATACTTTCTATTCCAACAGTCAGTGCTTCCCTGCTGGACAGGATGTTGTTTTAGAGCGGTGCTGAGAGTTTAGGGCAAACATTTAGGAAAAAATGTTGGTCTAATAAATAAAAAGCAAAAGTCCCAGTTAATAGCGTGTAACAAGCATATGGAGACTGAAAGTCATGGATCCAGAGCACCGATGGTTGAACTAATCTTTATTTGCTTCTCTGCAGCACAGCTTTGCATTTTCTCTACTCTTTGGAACAAATTATAGATTTTGTGCGCTGAGTCGACTTCAATCTCAGTGATTACACGTTACCTCTTGTCGAGTCACGTCCATGTTCCAAATGACGATGCTGCCGTCTGAGCTGCAGGAGATGAGCTGGCGGGTGTGTGAGGCATAGCACAGGCCCTGGACTTTGTCACTGAGGACGGATCACACGTACGCTTAAAAACAACCCATTCAATGTATGCTAATGACGAGCTAATATCCGTGAAACCGAATTAAATCCTGAGCTCAATGAGCTCAAAGCTCATTGGTTTCCTACTTGTGTCCCTGCAGTTCGATGGCGGTGCCTTTCCTCCCTCCGATGTCCCACATGATGATGGAGTGGTCCGAGCTGCCGGAAAACAGCACCCGCTGAACCGGGTCCCAGCACAGCGCCGTCACATTACCTGGTGGAGAGAGATGGGAACACGATGCAATAAACCCTCTCAGTTAAAACCAACGTTTGGACCCTGAGCTTCTCATCTACAGACTCTTTAAGTTGATCAGAAAAAGGAATTGCTTGTTTTATCTAAAAAAAAAAGAAACCTGGAATTGTGCTGCGGATGCAATGATTTGGGAGGATGAGTCCCTGAGCTGGAGGTGATATACGGGTCTGATCCTCAAACTAAATTATGAAAGAATCTAAATAAAGATGGTGGTGATTCAGTTAAGTTGTACATTTTGTGAAAATGTGTGTTTCTTTTACTTATTATCTTTCAAAATTAAAAATTAATGATTGTAACAATTATATCATATTCAGTGATATGATCAAGTTTAAAAAGAAAAAAAAACATTTACTTAAATTTATCTTTAAAAAAACCAGAGATCTTCTCACATTATAATTCAAACATCTGTACTGCTGCTGTAAACTGCTAGAATTCTTTAAAGATTAAAGTATAAAATTTAGGAGATGCACATCTGGATACCTTTGTAACATAACCACTATGTTATTTTCTCTTTTTGTATAAAGTACATTAAAGTGTACTGATAACAGTGTAGAACAGCTATGTCATTGGTAATATTATTTCAAATCTCCACTGGTTAAAAAATGATGGGAATTAATATGCTGGGTTATTTTGATGAGGAGAAATTTTTTTAATAAAAAGGGGCGTGTGCGTTGGTGCGCGCGGTTTGACCGGTGAGGAAGACGCACACTGACAGGTCTGTGCAGCGTCTGGTTGTCTGTTAAAAACGAGTCAAAAAATAAAGGAAGATAGATAAAACACAGTCAGAGTTTGTCCCGGCGCCGCAGATCACCCATGTAGGAAACTGATCAGAGTTTGCACCCAGAGGGCGCCGCCCGGTGCAGTGAGACGTCGCCCAGGGGAAAGAAAGACGCTCCGATGAGATCTGGACCTTGTTTTTTGGGGGATTTTTGGTGGTACCACTCTTTTTTCTAATCTTTTTTGGGGGGGGTTGTTGTTTCGGATTTTTCGTTTTTGGAAAGGACTTTGGACTTAAACGCTTCCAGGATTTTACTTTGGGTTTGGAGCATATGGAACTCCTGTTTGGACATTATTATTAAAAATTAAAAGAATGGACAGCTTTGGACTTTCAGTTATTAGGATTATTTTTGTTTATTTTTTGCAGATATAAATAGAGATTTTGAGTTTACTTATAAATTGGTTGTGAAGGTTTTTGGGTTATTGATCATTTATACTGAAATATTATTGAATGAAACTTTGGATTCTTGGTAGAAGTACGATTTTTTTTATTATTATCTTTTTAATAAATCTTTCTTTGCTAACAAAATCAACATAATCCTACTAAGTGGTTGGATTTTTTTTCTTTCGTCTCAGATTTATATTGTATCACTTATTGCCTGTTTTCCTGTGAAAAAAATCACCTTGCGTATTTGTGAGTTCTGCTTTTAATCAAGCTGAATTTTACACCTTGGTGAGTCTAAACAAAATGACGTTTTCCAGATGCAGACTCACCATCAGGTGGGTAGTATCTAGTTACATTTACTTGAGTAACTTTTTCAAAAAAAGGATATTTTAGGGGTAAATGTAATGCACTTTTTACTTTTAATTGAGAAATAACATTATTAGGAAGCATCAACACTTTTACTTGAATAAAAGCCTCTAGCAACTCTTTCCACTGTAATATCAGTAAGTAAAGAATAGGCTCATTTTAGCCAAAAAAGCACCAATTTCAACATTTTCTGTTGAAGTGAGACTTCTAGTTTGCACACAAGCTTTGTTCTTTTAGTTAATTTTTATCTGCTGAGTCTATTGAGCCCTATAGAGGTCAAGTATCGTCACTGGGAGTATTTTGCACTCTTTTAACATACATAATCTGGCTTAAAGAATCAGCTCACTTCAAATCAATTAATTTGGGTGTTCCAACAAAGTCTGCATGTCTGTAACCTCATTATTATAAAATAACTTGGAGATAAATTAGACCAGAGGCTGCAGTTCTGAAGCAGAACCTGATTTGTTGACCGACTGCTAAAAAATTGAGCGTTTATCTACGAATTGGCCTCAAAGTTCATGTAGATTTAAAAGTAGACAGACAAAATATTTGGCGATACAGTGTATATACACACCAAGTGCGGTTTGTGTTGTTTAAAAAGTTTCATATTAAATGAAAAAAAAGATTTAGAAAAGTATCTTATTAGTCTGGATTTATACAATTAGGTTAATTTTGGCCATCTTTTTTTGTATTTCAGTTTGAAAAATACCAGAAATTGTACCGAACTTTATGCTTTTATCTTTCAGATTACATCATCTTTATATATAAAACCAACATTATGATCAGTCAGTACTTAAACAACATTCTTACTACATATCTTTTTTTTCCAACTTGAGTAATATGTTGGATGTCATTTAAGTAGTTCTACTATAACTAGAAAACCTTTTTTTAGCGGGATCCTAAATACACACCTGATGCTCTGAGGAAGAAGCTGCATTAAGACTGAAAACAGTCTGCAGGGGTCAGTTTCTGCAACAATACAGAGACTGTGTCGTCCCTAAAAGCTTCCTGGAAATGTTAACTATAACTTTATTAATCAGTTATGACCCTGAGCTAAATCTGGATGATCAATCAGACACTTGGGTGATAAAAAATATGTATATTTTCACACTAGCTACAATGGAGGCTTATCTTTGTCACATTTTTTTATTGTACCATCAGGCTTTAATCAGCATGAGATAAGAACTGTGTGCTGAACGTATCAGTGGGCTGTCCTTCCTGCTGATGAGTTAAATAAAACCCTCTCTGCTCTGTGGCAGGAAGCATTTCTAACCAGGAAATAACTTCATGTGCAGCAAACCTGCTTTGGATTGATTTAATTGGAAAACAACAGAATTTCTCATGAAAATTTGCCCTCATAGATTCCATTTAACCACTTTATCTATTGGGGGAAGTAGACCTCTTTAATTAGACTGAGAGGAAATTGTTATCATGCAAGGCGTGACTGCATGTATGCAGGTGTTTCTTCTAAATATGCAATTTACAAGAAAATGTTAAGATGAAAACAAAAACGCTCACTCTTTGCAATAAGAGAACTCTACTTTTTTTCCTTAATTACAATAATAACTATGAATGTTTATCTTTCAACAACAAATACAAAGACATACAGTGTGTGTGAGTGTACCTGTGTGTCCTTTAAAGGTGGTAACCAGGCTGCAGCTGTCCTGCTCCAGCTTCAGGATAGTCACCTGACCAGACTGGTCCCCTACAAAGGCATGCCTGGTCTCTACGTCAAACCTGTTTTAAGGTTAAGTTATAAAATAAGGGAATAATGTAGTGAACTAAACCTGTTGTTTCAATAAAACAAAAGAACTCAATGTCGTACAAAAAAGTTGCATAAACCACTGAATGCAACGCTGAAATTATGTCAAAAGGGTAGACTGTTAGGCTACGTTCACACCGCAGCCTGATGTGACCCAAATCTGATTTTTTTGGCCCATATGTGACCTGGATCTGATTTTATCATGGCTGTCTGAAGAACGCATATCTGATTTTTCCAATGCGACCCAGGCCACTTGGCTATGTGGTCCTGAATCCGATCTTTTCAAATGCGACCTGTGTCTGAACGGCCAGGTCGCGTTCATCCGACCTGAACGCCATTAAAACCCGACAAAGGTCACTATTCTGCATCTTCATATGAAGA
>NW_015151031.1:522508-526173 GCF_000732505.1 Cyprinodon variegatus | reverse complement strand
CTGCGCATGCAGGACATTTACGTTGTATGACTGCAGTTCACACAGCAGATCACATACAAGTCGCATATATTTGGAAATGTGAACGGCAACGCAAAAAAAAGCGGATTTCACAAAATAATCGGAATTGAGCATCAAGGCCTGCAGTGTGAACGTAGCCTTTGTGATTGTTTGTGCTTAAATTAAGAGTCGGCTATTAACTCTGTTTGAACTGATACTGGACATATATTGGTTGTTTTTTTTGTATTTCAATGAGCTTCTCTTTAAATTCATACTATCTTTTTATAGAACAATAACACACTTTTTGTAGTACACTCCAGTGTTTGCCTGGCCAAAGTAACAGCATATGGCCAATTAGATCACTGTGCCAGTGTGTGCCTAAGCCCCGCCTGTTGTACAGGCTGTACGTGCCCAAAAAGATTATGTATTGTTTTTCATTTAGGCATATGTGGTTTAAAACAAAAATAAGCTTTGGCGTCTGAGATTCTGATTCCTTCCCTTCAGCTGCCAACAAAAGAACTGGGATATAGATAAATCAATTTAACTGCTGCTAAATGGATCCCTAGAAAAGAGCAACATGTCTGCAGAAAGGCAGAACAAATATCAAACAGGAAAATCTTCCTGCAAAAAATTTCAGCCCTAAAGAAAATTCAACCAAAATTCTTTTAACCAAAAACAACCAATCTATTCTTAGAATATATCTACTGGCCGCTATGGACATGCCTCATTTCTAAAACCATTATTCTGTTTGTAGAAGTAAGAAACCTTACGCCATTCAGATCTCTATGGTGAAAATGCCCCCTACTTCCATTAGTTGTGCACTTCTTAGTGAGCTCTGTGCAGCTAAACATGCTGTTAGCCAGCTGAGGCAGGAGATGATCACTGATGACCTGGTGGCAGGTTCATTTGTATGGATCAGTGTTTCTGCTCAGCACTCACAGCCTTTCATCTGCCCATTACAGAAACCAACTCAGACCGTTTCCTTGACAGCAGCATGACTGATTCCTATTGTTAGTCTTTCCCATTAACACAAACTCACTAGAAGCTAATCTCAACAAACGGCCCGTTTGTTCACCCCAGGCTTAGATTAGAGCAGTCTTTATACAATTATAGACAGTTATTTTTACAAATATTCTGAACACTCTGGATCTAGCAGGGAGCTCTGAATGTTTGTTGAGCTGCCTCTGAGGGGAAATGAATGAAACATCAGTAGAAGGGGAGGGAGGGTGTTGGAGGATACTGTAGTCCTGAGACCCAGGCCGCAGTGCGATACGTCCCCAGCTGCTGGCCGCTCTCCGAGCAGTGCCAGGTGAAGTTCCTGTCCTGGCCGGTGCTCAACAGCCACTCCATCTCCAACACAAACAGCACCACCACCACTCTGCCCTGGTGAGCTGCACACAGAGAAAACAGACCATTATCGATCAGTGGTGCTACTGGCTCTTCGTTTAGAGTGAATTAAAACCAGGAAGGAATCGTGAGCACAGACAGAAAGCAATAAGAAACTTAATATCCGATCACAAAATGCAGTAAAACCAGATTATTCAGTTCAAAACAGGAAACCTTTACGTTTATGGGTTTATCAGGGATTCGAATAAAATACAAAAATATTTATTTCTCTTCAGATTTTGTAATGTTAAAATGAGAAGCTTCGATGTTTAATTGGATTTTGGCGTGACAAAGCAACATAGAGTGGAGCAGAACTGTGAATTTAAAAGAAATATGATTTACTCTGCAGTACCCTTAAAGAAACCTTCAATAATTTGGCAATGAAAGTCCTCATATGTGTCATTTTTTTCAGTATAATACTCATTATTTGGGTCCTACCAAGATAAAAAAAAACAACTTACAATTAGAAGCGTTAGATAATTTTGTTTTGAGACTTATTTTCTCATTTTAGTGTTCAAAATGCTTATTTCTAGATTTAAAATCAATAAATCTTGTCTAGTGAAATGATCTTGCTACTTGGAAAGATGTTTTTTACAGAGCTGTTCAGTGACTCTGATGTTTGTTAGAAAACCTGGTCAAAATCCGGATCCAGATCCAACAGAAATTTGCAAACCGATAGACTGACAGGTTCCACCATATCTGACCGCAGCCACCAGACTTGCAGCTGGTTCTGCAAACTATTTACTCAGTAGAAGTAATTAGAAATGCTGATGTTTGTTTCTGCGTAAAAACAAATAAAACTGAAAGCCATATTTTTTATTTTAAATCAATATAATTACAAACCAGCTAACTTGTCATAGATAATGCTGATAAAATACATTCAAGTTTGTGGTTGCTTTGTGGCAAAATATGGAAAGGTTCACAAAATAGCTGATTTTGTTCTGCAGAACATCCTGTCTCACCTTGATATGTGAGCGCTGGGCTCATCTTGTTGTAGTCCTCTGATAGAATAAACTCCTAAAATAAAAAACAGAGAATCCAATGACATAAATACAGGAAAAAAACATATTATGAGATGAAAAGTAAACTGTTTTTAAAAATGTGACTGAAAAAAAATGGAAAAACTACAAGAACAGAAAGATGAGTTGTGAAAAAAGCTTCCTCTCTGGCAAATATCTACATAAAAACATTTGTGGAAGCATTTAGGTTTCATGCTTTGGGATTAAAATCTGAAATGCTACAGTCTGTTCAGATCTCTGTGGACTTATTTCAAATGAAAACAAACTAGAAAAGCACTCAGAGAGAGCAGACCTCCACCAAGCCGCGAATTGTGCCCCTAAATGTGACTTTCACCTATAGCTAACAAACCAACAACTTTCCATTTTCTTGTGTTTTTTTCTTCAGTAAAATACCTCCAGACTTTTTGACTCCGATGCTGAGGCTGTCAATAGTCAGTACTGCCACCCTCTGGTTTAGAGGGGAACTACTTGTTCCTCCAAATCTCCCTATTTCACAATCTTGGAGAATCTTTTTAAAGTTGTAGGGAAACGGCCATTCCAACCGTTGCATTTCCGAATTCTCCAGAGTGATGCACGACTTTACACGAGTGAATAAAGTGAATGTGACTGGTCATTTATCAAGACAGAAGGGTTGTTGTGGTGGAAGGTTTACAAGCAAGTTTGATTGTGGCCGGTGTCTCGGAAGGTAAAGTAAATTATTCTCATTTCTTATTTCAAGCGTTGCGTATATTAGCTGCGACATATGAATCAAGATGACATATATTGATATACGGTTGGCCGAATTTAGGTGTTGAAGCTGACTTATAACTAACTGGCCTGCATAAGATAACGGAAAAAAAACAGAGATTTTAAGACAGGATTTTCTTTTCTTTTTATTGACATTTTCTAAATTTTTGGACAATATCGTCTGATAAAGAGTACATTTATATACACGTTTAAGCCAGAATGATTTGACATTTATTCAGGATTTCCCTACGATAATCCCTGAATCCAGATTTTGATCTGGATCATCACTGAAATTTAATAGATTGTTCATTGAAACAAGGGACACTTCTGATAAATATTTCATGAAAATCCGTCCATAACTTTTCAAGTTGTTCTCCTAAAACATAACCTTCTTAGTGACGGTAACTACAAGCAGCTAAAAATGGAAAAAGTCAAACTTCTAAAACAGTTTTTCATTCTGAATTTATTTATCCCTAAAAAGACAAAAAACAAAAAACAACACCTGCATGACACACATCACAAATCCAGACATCACAC
>NW_015151031.1:520288-522348 GCF_000732505.1 Cyprinodon variegatus | reverse complement strand
TTACGTTACTGTTGATCATCTGTCCATCATAGTATAAAGCCCGCCCTGACAATTTGATTGGATCGCCTGACAGTGGGCTTTAATACTCGCGCTACTATGGAGCAGAGCCAGACCGAACTTCCCGAACTCAAACCTTGTGGGCGGGACTAAGTTCGGAATGGCACCCAGGCTAGTTTTCTACTGCATTTTGCACCATATAGATTCATTTATTTTTGCACTGCTCTGAACTATGTCTCTCCTACACTGTTTTCAATTTGATCACTGCTGCACTTTATAAATGGAAATGTTCATTTTACTGCTAAGCCGCTCTTTCATTGTAGAAAAGCTGTATGTATTGAAATTCCGTTTTGTATACACTGTGTATACAAAATTACATATATATGAGTTTAGGTGGTAAATACTTTGTCTTATCTGCTTGTGAAATCCATTACAGAAAGAGCAGAGGTAGGTTGCAATGCCCAGAGCAGCTCCACAGCTATATGCAGGATTTTCTTTTCCTTTCAGGAAACACATTGTGGTTGAGCTGTCAGCATATATGACCTAGAAATACCATCATCACATTAATGAACTACTACAATCTCATCAGCAAAGATTTGTGCATACTTAGAATAGTCTAGGAAACGCTAAGCTCCACCTTGCATAACATGGAGGACACTGAGTTCTTGATTCCCAAAGGACCTGAAGAGACCATTTACATGCTGGTTGCTCTTTAACGCAGCGACACAACCATGGGCTCATATGATGGGAGGACTGAGTGCAGTTCATTCAATAACAACTTCATTTCTTCCTATCAATAGCAAAATCTTTTTCATAAACATCTGAAAGAAAGAATAGAGCAGTGACTTATATCCCTTAGGTGATTACTGCCTAATAAGATGAAAAGCAGCTGACAACAGAGGAAGGAAGGGTTATTAGAGGGTTTTCAGTCGCACTTACACAGATACTTCCTGTATCCATCCCTACAGACAACCTCCTGGTCTCTGGGTTAAAGGACATACAGGAACATGAGGCTGAGGAAAACATGGAAAAGAAAGCATGTTTATAGTCAAATACATGCAAAACAGCCCGTCAAAAGGTGAGAGAAGTTCCAGCTGCAGAGTTGAAAGTCCTAATGCTAAATAAAGCTTCCTGGCTGTAAAACCAATCTTTTATTTAGCATTCAGCTGATTTAAACAGCACTGTTTGCCTTGAGTTTCACTATTAAATGTGGGTCATGTGATGTTAAGTAAGCAAAGTTCGTCTGACGAATGAAACGGGTCACAGACAGACCAAAAAAAGCAATTTACAGCGCATTTGCAAAACTCTTCAGCTTTACTCACAGGACAAACTGAGTAAAACCTTCTGTGGCAGTGGCAATGAAACCCCAGCAGGCATTTAATTAGTATTAGAAGCAACCTGAAATGGCTAAAATAACACCTCAAAATTTTTTAGCTGAAAAAACATATATTTAAAAAAAACAATGCCTACACTGCAAAAAACTACCTAAAAATGAGTAAACATGCCTTAAATTAAATGTATTTACCCTTAAGTTGAGCAGGTAAATAAGATGATTTGCCAATGGAATGAGTATTTTTACTCTTAAAATAAGATAGTTAGATAATATGCACTTGTAATAAGGCTATATAATTGTTTTTTTCTTATTTTAAATGTAAATTGTTTTGTTCCATTGGCAAAGTGTCTCACTTACCTCCTTAATTCAAAAAAAAAAATGCAATTATTTTAAGAAAAAATATCTCTTATTGAGATTTGAATTTTTTTGCAGTGTATAAAGTCGATTTGCCTTTTTCTTTAATTTAAATTAAAAAATCTGGACATAAATCTAATTTTTTTTTACCTTCCCTACTAGCTTCACATTTATTTATATATAATACATCCTAATAAGATTAAAAACCCTACATAGATTAATCAGAAGGTTCTGGAATCCTGCTTTAGATCAAATATAGCACCAACTCTTAAAGCTACAGTGTGTAACTTTAAGCGACATCTAGCGGTCAGACTGCAGACCGCAAAACATGAAGATCTCCCCCCCACCGCTTCTCCCCCCCAACAGTACGGCGAGC
>NW_015151031.1:516634-520050 GCF_000732505.1 Cyprinodon variegatus | reverse complement strand
ATGAGGTTTGTTTACATAGATAATTTTACAGATAGTATTTCATTAGTCTGTGTAGGGTATAGATTTCATGTAGACTTAAACAACTTGCCGTAGTTACTTTCGAGCGTAATGGGCCATCTCGCAATTGCTAGTTTGTTGGCTCTGCGCTGCCGTAGCGCAAAGATGTCTGAGCGATTTCATGTATCAGATTATATATGTGAGCTTTTGGATTAAAAACAAAACGACAAAATCTGCACACGTACCTTGAACATTTCCACTTGTTACACCCGTGAAGCTTAAGGTATATAGTATGTTGCATATTGTGTAGCTATATATTGATTTAGTGAAAAAAAAAAAAATTTTTTCTATTTTTCATGCTCTTTTTTAATTCCATCTATGTCCATCTATGTGCAACATGCTGCCACCACCATGCCTCGCAGAAGGGATGGTGTGGTCTGGGTAGTTTTCAATATATGTGACGGTTTCGTCTGATCAGAAAACATTCTTCTGCATGTTTTCTCTTCTTAATTCTTTCTTTAAAGTCTTCATTAAAGGTTCGATTTGTAGAGTGTAGGAAAAATTTAAGAAGGTTTAAGGTACGGTCCAGTCTGACCGGTGAATCTCCACAGCTCCTCCAGGGTAACTGGGCTAATAGCTGCCTCTCTGATGAGATTCCTTCTTTTTCAGGTCAGTCCTATAAGGTTTAAAGGGGTCGTAGTTCTTCCATTTTTACTGGAAGGATGAAATGACGCTCTGTAGGATGAGGGAAGCTTGAGATTCATTACATCTCACTTCTTCTCTAAATTTCTCCACAATTTTTCCCTGTCCTGTCTTCCATTTTCCTTTCTTGTTTTGTTCCCTAATGTTGCATTCATCCCAACATCTAATCACAAACAGGTACTCATTTAACTGATTAGGTGCTGGATTGTATTTAGAAGTATACATAAAAGGACGGCTGAACAAAAAATGATTAAAAAAATTAACAAAAAATGATGAAATGCCAAAAACTCTAAGACTCTGTGCATTATATTATTATCACTCCCCCCAAAACGGACTTTCTTTGACCTATTAAAGCAAAATTGAGGAACTTTTGACTTTGTCTGCTATCAAATTCCAAAACATGGAGGGAGACTGTTTAATTTGGGAGGATGCAAAGTTTCCTGTTGCTTTAAGTGACAGTTAGAAGTCTAGCACCCCTAGTAGCTAAATGTTATACATTACTGCTTTAAAACAAGGGTTTTAGAAGCTATTTTCACCCTTATAGACACCGTGTGTAATAATTACAGGGATTTACTGACATAAATGTTATACATTATCTAGTCAGCAGCCTGACCATTAGATGCTACTGAAAATAACACATTTTAAGTATAGCTCTACTTTTATAAAGTCTAAATGCAATTTTGTGATAGCTGTGTAATAATAAGGTGTAAAACAAATTCTTAATTCTTAATAAACAAAAAAACTTTTTTTTTTTATCTTGCTCCATATTTCCTATATAAACACTGCACAGCACCATGAAAATCCTTTTAAAAACCAAAGAAACACGTTGATTTATTCTATCAACATATTAAAATCCTTTAAATCCAGGATATTTCACATGAATCAGTTAATCCAAGATAGTTTTAGCTGGCTTATAGCAAATAAATACATACAGATTGGATGTTTTATAACAAATAATGCTCTTTATTAACAGGGAATATCTTAATGTTATTAGTTTCGGTTCATTTTTCCAACAAAGCGTCATCAGATTTTGAATCTGTTCTGTAAATGTGAGCTGTTTCGTTTCATTTATCCCTATTTCAGTCAACTGCTAAAAATGCTTCACATTTGCAACCTCTGCTATTGTCAGAGGCAGATCTTGCTGATTGTGGCCTTCGATTTCCTTCAGTTACTCAGCTGCAGGAAAACAAAGCCAAACTGTCACAAATGTGTAGCGCTGCTACTATACAGACAATCTGATAACTTAAAAAATGTTATGTAGTTTTCATAACAATCACTCAAAGAGAAACAATCTGCATTAAAATGACACAAAAACAATTGCAAACATATTTAAAGGCAGGAAGACTTACATTGCATGGTGTGGTAAACACTTGGCCAGTACTGACCGCTGTCTCTCTTCAACCAAACCCGAATTGTTCTGTAAAGACACAACAAAGCGATCATGAAATCTAAGGTGAGGTAAATCATTAATTGACTTTTTTCTAAACAGGCAGGGTTTAAAAAGTTTGACCAGATTGCTCTACAGATTGCTCTACAGTTCTGCAGGAAATGAACTTTAGTTTCACATCTCCTGTTTCTGAGAAAAGGGGAAAAATAAATGGACTTAAGCAGGCCCGCAGTGGGAATCTGTGATACCGGGCATTTCAGCATGCAATTAAATCATACGGGCCTCAACACTTACTCTCTGGCCGAAGCACCTACCTGTGACACTAAATAACTCAAGGAGCTCAAGAAGTAATACAATGTTACCTACCTAAATGATGCATGCAGTATATATAGCCCTTCCTCATCATGCACATCCTTATGACGGTTGGCATATGGTGTAATGTTCTATTTCTTCAAACTGTAAAATCTTTGCAATAAACTAAATTATAATAAAACTAAAATGCTTTCTTTAAACCAAACTAAAATGTTCCTCTTATATTTGGAGAATTTATGTTTGAATATTTTGAAAAAATATGTTGCGGTGCATGATGGGGTTTTCCATCTAAAGGCTAACGTTTCCCATCTTACGTGTATTGTTGCCAGGTTGGGATGTTTCCCAATCTGGCAGTTTGGGATGGCCGTCTAGGGTTAAGAATGTTTTTCTTTAGATTTATGGCCTAAGAGATCAATAGACTTTGGTTCAAATTGGGCGAAACTTTGGATATCCAGGCGGCTAATGAACATTTTTTGAGCTGGAAAACGTGAGTCAGTGACATCTGGCAACCCTGCTGATGTCACTGTCACGTTAGTGTTAGTCAATGTCATCTCCAATTGTCTGAACAGAAAATAAGAAACTGATTTGGAATATTTTATGAATAATTCTAGAGGCTGACATAACAGGAAGTGAATTTTCTTCTAGAAACAGACCGATACATTAGTCAGTTGATATTTTAGGAAGAGATTTGTGTTTTTAACTTGTATCAGAATTTGTCAATATAGGAACACATTCACAGATTTGTTTGTGTTGTGCCTTTAGATCAGGTCAAGCCCGAGACTTTGTAACCTCTGAACCGTTTTTTTTCCATATCACACTCACTGCAGTGAGTATAGAGACGCTCCTACTATGCAGGGTGAGCAGATCCTGACCTGTGCAGATTTCTTTTTTCTGTGTCTGTGCCCCACAAATCGAGAGTGTGGTTGTTTTCACACCTGATAGTCCCGTAGACTCAGATTATTTGGTGACCAAAGTTTCAACATTTTTACTATTTTCATCTAGTGTGGTTTGCATTCAG
>NW_015151031.1:508122-514603 GCF_000732505.1 Cyprinodon variegatus | reverse complement strand
GCCATGTGATTGGCTGCTTAGAAATTAAGTTTAACGAGCTGTTGGACAGGTGTACCTAATAAAGTGGCCGGTGAGTGTATCTATCTATAGTTTTTGAGGCGGACCAGAGCTCGCTTTTTTGGTCCGCATCAGAGTTTGATGGCGTATTTATACCTTTTCTACCCAAACAAACTACAGTTTCATTAGAGTGGACTTGTGTGAATACATCCTATGTCCTGCAGTTCTTGCGAAATTCCTGCAAAAAGTACTGTTACCATGGCGGCGCTTCAAGGCAGCGGCCAAGAGCAGCTCCTCTCGACAATTTCACAAAATATGCTGCTTAAAAGATACAAACTAGACATCAAACCCGCATCTATGATTACCAACGCCTGCTGGAGCTACCGTCACAAAATGTTTTCAATACTGACATTTTTGACTGTTTAAAAAGCTGCGGAGTGCTACGGACGATAGACGACGCATCGTCTGTTGCTTCAACCACATCAGGCTCTTTGACCCAGGGGGCTACCACCCTCACAGCATCGTCATCATCGTCCTCTTCCTCCCCTGAGCCCGGAGAAGAGAGTGCTTGAGGAGCTGGAGGCAGTAGTAGCAGCTCAACAACAAGTTTTGCTTACCTTATCAAGGCTGCACTTTAAAAAATGAAATTGTCTAGAGAGCTGTTTTAAACTAAATTTCTTTTTGTCAACACTTGTGTATACAAAATGACAAAATAAATCTGTCTAAGTCTAATTTGACTGGGTCAGATTAACAAAAGTAAATAAAAGACGGGAGAGTGAGAAGCTGCTGTTTCCTGTACTGTCCCTTTTGTTTTTTTGTTTTTGTGAGGCTCAAAGAGGATCACTATTTTACTTCTTTATACCCGAGTCAGCCCAGCCTGTAAAATACGTGCTGTGCGATTCCAAATTTGATTTTCTTTCAGATTGGAAGCAAAATCCTGTTCAATGTGTTCAGAGTTTAAGCAGACACTGCCGCTCCCTCCATTAGCTATCCACGTTAAATTATTCTTTATTTTAAGGTTAAATTGATTGTTCAAAATGAGTTAACATTGTGTCACTTTTATAATGTCAATCCACAAAGGAAAAGCTTGAAAATTAAAAACTATCAAAACAGAAACATTGGCAGTAAAAATCATGGATCGGTTACACTGGAATAAAAAAACGTTTTGGTCGATCCTTCCTTTTGCATTTCTCGAGGACGCCCAAAAATCTTGTTCAGTATCAAGTCCTTCCAGATATAAAGGTTTTAACCTCTGGTTGTCTTCCAGGGACTATTTTCCAGTCAATCCACATGGGTTACCATCGGTTCAGCCAATAACGTCCTTAGACCTTGAACAGCCTCTTTAAGGTGTGTAAGTTGTGTTACTCCAACAGGTTGCTGGCTGGTCCCCATCCAGCAATCACTGCTCTAGAGATATTGTGCAAGTCTAACTGCCAGCCCACAATGCCTGGATGTTGTTTAACCAGTTCTTTACATTTGGAAACCACCTAGGATGAATAACTTTATCGTCCAATCACCGTTTAATCTACAAGACATAACAAAGCCGGCAAGCTCATCTACTTTTCTAATGAGACTCGCATTAAAATTGGTTTTGTCTGAAACTGAAACAATTATCTAAAGTAAATTCCCAATTTACTCTTCCTAAAAAAACATTTGTGCTGTGTTTATAACTTGGATATATACATAAATACCAAATTTAGTTTATAATTGCTTTCTTTCTCACATTATTTGAAGCATTTTTACCCATTTACACTTGCAGAACTCCACAGAATGTCCAAATCTGGGTTGGTCTCTGGGTGGTCGGGATCAGGTTTGGATGTTCCGACTAAATTCTGTTCCTCTGAAGAAATAAGTTGGGTCTTTTTATGGAATACCACTGGTGCTATTTCTTGTTTAGCTACCTTTTTGTTCTCCCTACAATCGACGTTGAGCAATGTCAACAATGTTGTTACGTTGAACAAAGGCTCAGAAACAAAAGCAGACTCAGACTATTTTCCTATAGAGGCCTTGTGTGGATTTGCTTTGTTCCAATCTATTCTGTTAGTTGGGGATATTTAAGAGAGCCGCAGGTTAGTTTATGTGAAACTTTTTTAAAATATGAACAATTTATCATTGGATAATTTGTTATGTTGGAATGCCTTATAAAGCCCTTATTCATGTCTCACCTTATCTTGATTTGCAGCCTTATTCACAGCTATTTGCAACACAAAAGTCTCTGATATCAGTGCTTAATTGGGGAAAAAAAACTACTAAATGCTAATGTTCAAATTCCCTTTCAGTCTCCGGGGATTCATTTTATGGATTTGGTTGCATTTTATAATATGACGTTGAAATAATGATCAAGTAACTGTTGGGGTGCACTTCTGTAATTGATTTTAAACATGTTACAGAAGACTCTGGCATTGATAAACATGTTGACATTTGCAGAGATGTTTTCAAATAAAGGTTTTTGTGACATTACTACATTCTGATTTTTGTTGGGTGTTTTTTTTATGTTCATATTGACTTGAAATTAGGGTTAATATTGCATCATTGGTAGCACAAGTATTGACAAGTGTGTGAAAAAAAAGTTACCCTCAAAAAAGAGAATATATATATATCTAAGAATCTAATCATAACAGGAAAGGTTGTGTAGGAAGAAGAGGAAATAGTCAAACCAAAAGTTCAAAAAGAAAAAAAAAAAAAAAACACCCACACGCTTAAACTTGCAAAAATGAAATGTTGTCAAAGAACTTCATAGAACAGACAGAAAAAAATGAATGGACCCCAAAAAAAACATGTTTGATGTGAAAATGTGGCCTTTTTCTATAAGGCTCCGAGAGCTATGCAGGATGAGGATTAAGAGCTTATGTGTTTCTGATGTACAATCAAAATCATAATGTGGAGTGTTTTTCTTCAATTTCTGTAGATTTTTCCTTAAAATAAAAGGTACAAATGCAGAAAAGCATTGTCCTCTGTAGAGAAGGATAGCTGCAGACTTGTAAGCACCCATGGCAGCATGACATCTAAAAAAAAGCACATCAGGTCTCTTTTTTCCAAACTGAAAACTGTTTGCTTCAGTATTTCAACTGGATAATGATCCTAAACCTATAGCAGAATAGACAGAAAAGGTTCAGCAGACACAAAATGACATCATCAGAGCAAAGTCCTACAGGACACCAGGGGTAAAATGAAGACAGTATAACAGATGACCCAGGAGGATCTACAGAGAATATATAAAAGCAATGGTCAAAGATCCCTCCATGTTGTTAAATGTTATAGAAGAAAATCTGCTGTCCTTTTTTTTTAATAAAACGGTGCATTACAATGTGTTGACAGCATTCCTATGGAGTTATTTTTACA
Source organism: Cyprinodon variegatus (assembly GCF_000732505.1). NCBI lineage: Eukaryota > Metazoa > Chordata > Actinopteri > Cyprinodontiformes > Cyprinodontidae > Cyprinodon > Cyprinodon variegatus. The sequence continues at coordinate 511,264 of NW_015151031.1, read as the reverse complement.
GTTTAAGTCTTGCGAAACAAATGCATTGAAACTAGATTTCAGGGTGAGATCGTACAACTGTAATAACTGTGTAATAATTGCAGTGGGTACATTTTGCTTTGGTGTTGTTTCAAATTTACCAGAAGACATAGACAGATTAATAGCTTTTTGAATGAGCAGTTCTAGAAAAGGGCAGATAGTCCTGACCCCTATTAGGGTCCCTTTTCTGAAAACATACACTGCAAAAAGTTTTTCTTGCAAAGTGTTTTCCCTTGATTTAAGGTAAGTTGCAGATGGAATAAGATCCTTTATTTCTTTTAAATGTATAGAATTTAATTTCATTAGAGCAAAAATACTCATTGGTAATCATTTTATCTACACTGATTTTATAAATATTTATTTGTTTTAGATCAGTTTTTACAGTGTAACACCAAATCGTTTTCTAATGATGATATAAATTAACAGAAGAGAGTAAAACTGATTTGTCCGTGAGACTAATTTCAAATTTTGCCTTTAAATTTTACTATAAATGTTTTAGGTTTTTTAAGATACAGTCAGCTTCGACTGTAATAAGATGGTATCACAGAATTCATCTGTTAGATCAGGGGTCTGCAGCCTTGGCTTTGTGGAGGATTTTCGCAAATCTTTTAAAAGACTCGCCCTCTCCACGCGTGTGCTTTTTCACATAACTCCTCCACCACCCGATGCCTGCGCCATCTTTGTTATTAGTCACCGCTGTCAGGTAGCGACAGCCTATGGCAAGAGCGGGCTGCTGTGACATCAAATCCTGTATTACTTTGCAAGGAGAACTCTCTGTGCAAAGCATTCTGGGATATATCTGCATCTTCTGAGGCCTTTCTTTTCTTCTCATGCACTTCGTAGAGTTTTTCTCTTACGAGCCTCGGCCATTTTCAAAGAACCGCGGTAAGAAAGGACTACTTATTTAAATGATCCACACGGATCTATACCTTTAATATACTAAACAATTGCCCTAGATCAGAGGTCTTCAACAGGGGGTCCGCGACCCCTAGGGGGTCCACGGAGGTACTGCATGGGGGTCCCCTGCAATTCTTTCCACTTGTTGAAATGTCTTTGAAATCGACATTAAGATGAATTCAACACACAGTAAATGGATAAATGGAGGCAGAAGATGTCTTTCAGTCATCAATGCACACATTCAGCGACACACAGGAGCTCTTTGAAACTGGGCACCATTTCATTCACAACACCTGTCCCATCAATGAGGAATCAGAAATACTTTAATAATCCCAGGGGAAAATTACTTTCCTTACATTACTCCATATTTAATAGAGTGACTATAGGAACATTTAATATAACAATTTCATAAGATATATATAATTAGGGGGTCCCCGCTCGAACGCCATCGGTTTGGGGTCCTTGGCCTGGAAGCATTGAAGACCCCTGCCCCAGATTTTATTTTTGTTTTTATTTTTTTAATTTCTTTTACATCTTTATGTTCTGTTCCCCCATGAAAAAAAAAAAAAAAACACTGCCCCCATACTGGCCCCCCTGGCAAATCTCATCTAGAACCGCCCCTGGCTTTATGCCGGTTAAAAATCATTGAACAGATTCTTTATGGACACGCTTAAAAACAGGAAATGTTTAGAATAATGGTTACACTAGCTGCAATCCATGTTACAGATGGTTAGGTAGAGAGAGACCTACCTGTCCTCAGATACGCTGATCACACCGTCTTCTTTGGGGATGATCGCCGCCGCGGTAACAACCTCCTGGAAAGCCTCGATTTTACTCAGCAAGCACGGCTTCCTAGCCTTTGGACGAGGCTGGATTTCCGCCGCCATGGTGGAGAGAAGTGGGGTACGGACCTCCGCCTCCTTAGCGTCTCAGGGACACATAACCCGCGGTAGTCCCGTAGCAGAGCCTCGGTGAAGCAGCTACTACATGTAGCTGTCAGGCAGAACCGACAGTGTTGTGACTTCGCTGAAAGGTACGGTCATGTCAGCTGACAACACAAGCACATACGCCCACCGTACGGCAGGTCACACACACCCCTCATTTCCTGTCTACAAAATAAAACTTCCGCTTCAGTCTACCGGTTGAAATTTCAAAATAAAGACTCGATTAAAGCCAAACATGCATATTTCCCTTAGCAAAAAGTAGCTTATTCAAGTATACTAAAAGTGCACTAATTTCATACTTAAAATCAGGCAGTGCATTTAAGAGTTTACTTATTTTAAACTATATTTCATGTACTTAATAGTGAAGTGTACTTGACTATACTATTGTTTACTTTACTGTTTACTAATATACTTTAAGTATACTTTAGTAAACTTAAAAATGACCCAATTTAGGTCGAAAAAGTATTACTTTAGTAATACTTCAAGTAAACTAAAAGTACATTGTTCAGTATACTTTCTACACTTATACTTATACTTAAGTTTTCCTATTAGAATTTACTTCAAGTATACTACTTTTTGCTAAGGGATTGTATCTTTATATATTCTCCACCGCCTTTTACCCTTTAAAATGTCAGCCAAGATTGTCGTAAATTATATATACTGAGGTGGTACTTGTGAAAATTTAGAAATCCATTGTAGTTTGGGTGCAACCATCCCTCCTCTTTCTGAAAAAAAGATTTTTGACCAAAAATATTTAGTCTACGAGCTATTAAAGTAGTTACTTTTTTCTCAGCATTCTGACTTTTATCTTAGAATTCCTACTCTTTTCTTAGCATTCTGACTTTAATCTCAGAATTCTGACCTTAATCTCAGAATTCATATCACGTGACCATATTTAACTGAAAATTTTTTTTTTAAAATCAGTTCACTTTTTAAAAATTTTTCAGTGGCCCTAATCTTCTCCCGTAAACCTGTGATTCAGTGGCTGAAGATTTCTTTTTCCATTAGGTGTGTCATTAGTTTCCAGCAGGGGGCAGGCTTTATTCTGATAGGAAATGCTTCTTTTTTTTCAGAACTAATTTCATGCATCCACCTTAATTGGTTGATTGCATAGAGGCAACATTTATTCAGGTTGTACAGTTTTCTCATGTGTTTGTAATAGAAAACCCTCAAAGGCAGCACTGAGCTTTATGTCCAAGTAACAAAATAATTGTGCCACACATAACATGTGATTAAGCACAAAACTAAAATCAAAAATAATTAGAGTAAACTGAACTTTGATT
>NW_015151031.1:501212-506343 GCF_000732505.1 Cyprinodon variegatus | reverse complement strand
AATCTGAAGAGTTTTTTCCTGTTCTTTTATTTGCAAATTGCATTCATATAATGAACCCTCCAAGTAGCAATCCCAAAGATTACATAATTTTATTAATCACAATTTTATTTTTGGCTTATGATGTTGAAACTTAACCTGTTTGTGTTCTATCTAGTATTACATTACCTCTCTATTTTTAATCAAAAACTGATAATTGATAACACTTATTAGCATTGAGCAAATCAATGTTTCTCTTCTTTTAGATTTTTATATAAATGCAAACATTCAGGATTACATTAGAATGTATCAATCAAAAGCAATATTGCCAAACTGGTGATTTTGAAAAATATGTTATATTTTATAATAACATATACTGTAATACTAAGTAATACTACATTTATATATTAACTAATATTTGAATAAAAAATACTGAGACACACTGAAAAAGATTATGCAAACATTTTTGGCATTTACTTAATCATATTTAGTTACTTTAACAAAAATTGTTTCCTGGTAGCAGGGTAGGACATAAAACAATTGTGTTAAAGTAACTAAATATGATTAAGTAAATGCCAAAAACAATTGTTGTTTTTTTTCAGTGTATGCATGATGATGGGAGATGTTTGGCAACAGATTTTTTGCATTATGCATTTTCCTTTATGCTGTAATGTTGCTCATACAGAGTTGGCAAGATTTACTACCCAACCTAAATCATTTTGGGACAAAATGTGGAGGAAGGTTTATTTGTTTGATTCAGTGATTTTGCATTTGTTTGACAAAAAAATAAGAAGAAAAAAAGACAGATTTTTCCATTTTTATAGCCAGAGGTTCTAATTCATGCGGCACCACCTAACTACAAATGCTGTTTAGAGTACAGAAATCTGTTTAGTTCTTAAACAGTTTATTGTAACTATTGAGGGAAGCAGAAATATCTTGCTAATACTGTTCCTCAGAAGGGTACCAAAAACTGGTATGTGACAATTGAGTTTGAATAATAAAAATGATACTATAAAAAATGACCATTGCTATGAATTAGATATTTTTCTTTGGTATTTTTATTTTTTTAATTATCATGCTTTCTGACTTGCACATAGTTAAAAGTACATTGAAAAGAAAAAAAGTGAATTTTCTGGTTGTTGTTTCTTCTTTTTCATACAAATGGAAAACTACTGAATCAATTAATCAAACCACAACAAAACAAATTCCCTCAATGTTGTGCTCCAAAATGCTTTCGATGGAGTAATAAATATTGTATGAGCAGCTGCTCAACAAAGCAATATAAAAGAAAATACATAAAACAGCAACACTAATGCACCCTCAGTCATCATAACTTTGCATGTTTGGTTATATTTGGATTTCACAGTTTACCTATAACAAGTAAAAAGAAACATCTTTTTTAATATTTAAGCTCGAACGGATTGCACTATTGTGATTGCTTAATACGCCCTTCTTCTTTTTGGCAGCAATTAAACACCATAGGATATGAAGTATTTTCTTTGACAGGGAATCTATTAAGTGCTGCCATTAACCAAACAATGTTACATAATACATTAACAGAAAAAGTTCCAGTAATGGGTCTAAAAAAAGTGATGAGGCAAAAATCTTTGCTCATAACCAATGAGAATTTCATAATAAAAGCCTAACCATCGAAAAATAGCAACAAGTTATTCCCATTTTAGTTGTCATGAACGTAACACATAATAAGGAGGAGGTCTTCAACAGGGGGTCTGTGACCCCTAGGGGGTCCACGGATATACTGCATGGGGGTCGCAAAAGTTTAGGTTTATTTATTTATTTATTTATAATGCCCCTCTGCAATTTTTTTTCACTAATTGAAATGTCTTTAAATACACATTAAGATGAATACAACACACTGTAGTAATCAGATCAGTGGAGGCAGAAGATGTCTTTCAGTCATCAATGCACACATTCAGCGACACACAATAGTTCTTTGAAACTGGGCACCGTTTTATTCAAAACACCTGTCCCATCAACCAGGAATCAGATTTAGAAATACTTTTATAATACCAGGGAGAAATTACTTTCGTTACATGACTCCATCTGTAATAGAGTGACTATAGGATCAGTTTGATATAACACAATTTCATATAATATATATAATTAGGGGGGCCCTGCTCCATCACCATCAGTTTGGGGGTCCCTGGCCTGGAAAATGTTTGGACACCCCTGCTACAGAGGCGTAGCCAGAATATTTTTATAAGGGTGGCCAGGCAATAACCAATGTACACTGAGGGGTGGCCGAAATAGACCAGAACCTCAGGGTCAATCTACACTGTTCCATCAGGTAAATTAAAGAGCAAAACATCCATATTTTCTAAATAAAGACAAACTTTATTTTCCTACAGCCTTTACTAAAAAATAGACGCATATATGTTTAAAAATCTGCGTTTTCTAAATAAAAGGTATAGTGGATAAAATTCTTTCAGTTTGAGATCTGGAGCGTAAATCTTTTCCATTTTTATTACTTACCTACTTGTATCAATAAATATTCTGCATAAAATTGATATTTAAAAGTACTAATATCTACATAAATTGATTATTTGATAAGTTTTTATTAAAAGTGTTATTTATCTATGATTTCACTGAAGCTAATGACTTGCAGAGACACATTTTCTCTTTACACCATATAACACAAAATCTAGTTCTGAAAAGAGCAGGAATTCTGTACTTATCATCTTTGATGTTAGTATATTATATATTTAAAAAATAAAATGCTTTAAATATATAACTTGAGAGTATTACTACTGCCACATTCTGTATTAGAGGGGGAAAACGGTAGAGGTGATTAGCAGTGATTGGCTAACAGTGGCAATGGCCACACCTGGCCCCCCATCTAGCTCCGCCCATGCCCTGCTATAAGGAATTATTAGATTTTATTTCATAAGAGTAAACATTACACAATAATTTATTAATCTAAATCAACCTATATGAATACTTGCTTAATACCCTTAACAGAAACGAAAACTTAATATTCTTACTATTTGCTTTTATTTGCTGAGCACATTATGGTTACTTGTCTCTACAAGAATGCTTTTATTGTGAAAATCTGGTCAGTTACACACCGGAAAAGGGGCTGTGTGTTCTGAGTACCAAGCAAGAGGAAACGATCCGTCCTTATTCTTTTAAAGATCGCTGAGCCCGTCGGATGTTTTCGGCTCGTTTTGCGGAAGTTGTTATCATTTTTCACCATGCTACTATATACACTGTATCGCAGGGCCCCATCCAGTCTTAGACGGCTTTGATAGTGGATCATAAACAGGAAAATGTACAATACAGTAGAAATAACTGAAGCAATTTGGCTTATTATATGAAATCGTTTTCTTGATATTCTTTATTTGATAATCACATAAAAATGGTGCGTTAAATTTAAACCAAGACCATATGTAAATGTTCTAATGCTCCACTTTGTCATCAGTTATGTCTCTTTCTTCAAGGCTTGTCTTTCACATTGGCCCCCGCCCGAACATTTGGATGAAGTAAATGTTGATTATGTAATCTTCTCTCTGGGCAAACAAACGTTGTTGATTGATGATGTTAAATCAAATAACCATGGCGGCGAAATCAACAGTCGGTTAGGTCACAGTAAATCTACTGCTCTTAAATATTAAAAGGTAATAAAAGAATGTTTTCTTCACATTCCTACCACTCGAGCAGGGGCAAGCATGCGCACGAGAGGCCAAGCTTTAGCCTTATTTGGATATGTTAATGAGCGGCTACCGAAAGCCAATGGGAAGCGAGTATGATGCCATGTGACTAAAAAAGAGCGCTGAGGAGGCGGAGCCAGGAACGGACCTTCAGTTAAAACCAACGGAGGGGCTACAGCGCATTCAGTGTAGGGAGAAGCAGGGACTCACTTAGAGGGAAAGTTTGTTACTATGAAACTTAGGAATATTTATAAAATATATGCATAATTATCAAAATCCCTCGTGCATCAATAACTTGCCCCAAGGGTATCAGGTTTTAGGCTTAGTTTTCCCGGAATGGGCTTCTACACTCACTATTCTTATACTTTTTTTGAAAGAATGTGTGAGACAGACAGTTAGCCAGCCAGCTAGCTAGCTAGCTAGCTGAGAGGTGAGACAGGCGGCAGGAGAACAAAAGATTTTTTTGCGTTTTGGCCGGTTGTACTGACACCAAGTCCATGCAGAACGCGTCATTACCACCACAATGCCCGTTTTACTTTTTCTGATAGACACGTCCGCTTCAATGAACCAGCGCACCCATCTGGGCACTACCTATCTGGACATAGCAAAAGGCGCTGTTGAGACTTTTATGAAGGTACTGTAACCACGGGACACATTCATATATCGGGAGATCCCGAGAAAAGGGGGGGGAAAAGAAAAAAAAAAAAAATCGCAGTTCAGATCGTCATTGTACTGTTGCAAAGCTCGCCTGTCAGAGCTGATCTCTCGTTTAACCGTAACGTAATTCTTCTACTATTTCCACAGCTCAGAGGGAGAGATCCGGCCAGCCGAGGGGACCGGTATATGTTGGTAAATTTTGAGGACGCTCCGTTCGGGATAAAGGTAGAATTTGCTTTCGGGTCATGTCCAGCTTTACATCTGTCCTCCCCACCGCTCCTCCACGCTGTGATCACTGTGTCAGCCGTGTAGAGAAAATCTTCAGGAGGAGCTTTCATACCCCTTTTAAAACATGGCCGACATTTTGTTTCAGTCTGAGCAGCAAGGAACTCTGGGTGTTATTTATACAGCGAGCTAATATATGAGAGGGGGAGTGAAGAGGAAGGAGTGATACACTCAAAGCCTACTTTAGTTGTTTACAGAAAATTATCACTTTTTTCAGTTTTTAGATTCAAGTAGTAATTTTCTACATCATTTAAAAGTGACAAAACATGGATATAGGGCTGTCTATGGAAAATGGGCCACTGAAAAAATTAAAAGTTAACTGATTTCTACATTTTATTTCAGCATAATATAAGAAAAAGGCAGAATTCTGACTTTAATTTCAAAATTCTAAATTTAATTTCAGAATTTTTACTTTAATTTCAGAATTCTGACTTTAATTTCAGAATTCCGACTTTAACTTCAGAATTCTGACTTTAACTTCAGGATTCCGCCTTTAATTTCAGAATTCTCACTTTAATTTCAGAATTCCGCCTTTAATTTCAGAA
>NW_015151031.1:477544-501037 GCF_000732505.1 Cyprinodon variegatus | reverse complement strand
ACTTCAGAATTCCGACTATAATCTCAGAATTCTGACAGCTAACAAACATGTTAGCATCAAGCCGTAGCCATGTCTGTTTTAGAGACTAAATTAGCTCTCTGGTTTTAATCACCTTCTGCTCTTCCATTAATGAAATAGCATCACCGGGGACCCCTCTGCCACGTAAAAAGTCGCCTAATTTTGTCATTTCCACCAATGTGTTACTGGCCCTCTCAGACAACTCACATCTTTGTCAGTGAAGCTGGGTGCTCCCACATCTCTTCCTTCATGGTGTCCATCTAAATTAAGATTCAAAATTCTGAGATTAAAGTCATAATTCTGAGATTAAATTCCGAATTCTGAGGAAAAAAGTCAGAATTCTGAGATTAAATGTCAGAATTCTGAGAAAAAAAGTCAGAATTCTGACTTTTTCCCCATATTAAGCTGAAATATATTTAAAAATCAGTTTTGTTTTGTTTTTCAGTGGCCCTAATCCTGTTACGTAGGCTGTCAAACTAATGTAAACATACTTTTTAACAGATAGTGGGTAGGTTTTTTTTTTCCATAATACATGATTTTTAATAATTTCAATAATTTAATGCCAGACTTATTCATTATATTAGACAGTTTTTTTTTTTTTAGCTATTTGCAGAAATCCTTTCTGTGCAAGTATGTGGTAACAGTGGAATGGAACAACTGCCTTTGAACAAAGAAGGAAAAACCTGCAGATTTGTTTTGAGCGGACATCTGGTGCAATCAAAGAAGACTGGAGGCCTCCAAAGAAAAGCGGCCTAGTGGTTAAGGCATTGCGCTTGAAATCCCGAGGTTCTGAGTTCAAGCCCCACTCCCAAGGACTGCCACTCTCGGTCCCTGAGCAAGGCCTATAACCCCACACTGCTCCCCACCCACTGCTCCTTAAGGGGATGGTTAAATTCGTTGCTCTGTACCTGTGACAGTGTAATCAATAATAAAAGCTGGGGGAAAAAGATACATAAAGAAAGTGAAAGTGCTCTAGTTTATTAGCAGCAGTAGGTTTTAGTGGTCAGGTTTAGGAAAGGAAAATGCTAAAAACAAATGCATAGCATAAAAACAGGAAGTTGATATGGTTAGATCTGTTTTAAACAGGCATTGGAATCGGTAGTTGATTCAAATGCAATACAAGTCTATTGACTTTAGTTGCTTCCTTTGTAAGTAATGCATAGGAAGTTAGATACATATAAAGGTATTAAAGTCTTTATTCAATTTAAAATAAATATCCCGGTGCAGTTTTTGAAAGCATTGGCGGCCATTAGTGGTTATACTATCCAGTGGTGGATAATAAGTTAATAAGCTCGGTAGTAAATAGCTTTCAACATCTGCAAAAAGTTAATGGGAGTATTTACAAGTAATATCAGCGTAGACCGTCTAAGGTAAAAGGTTGGCTGAAACAAACCTACTTTCTGCCATTACATTTAGAAACTGAATCCCTATTTTTTTTCTTACCTAGCTGAGGTGAACAATGTTGATAAATCATAAATTCTACACTAAGATGATTGTTCCATAGTGTAGAGATGCACTATTACCTTTCTGATCCACACAGAATGACCTTTTATGATATTTATCTGACAGGATGTTGGACTACAGAGTCATGTGCAGCATTTACAACCAGAAAGTTGATTTAAATGACATGTGATGGCTCAGTTTGGATGGTTTTTAATGATTGTTTTGCTTTTTGTCTCCAACAGGCTGGATGGAAGGAGAGCCATGCCACTTTCATGACAGAGCTGAGGAACCTCCAAGCAACCGGCCTAACAACTTTTGGCCAGTCCTTGAGGACTGCTTTTGATTTGCTAAATCTCAATAGATTAGTCACTGGGATAGACAACTATGGTCAGGTACGTAGTCTCTGAAGATGAAGAGAGGAAACAAACGTTCATGCAAAGTGCACCTAAAAAAAAAGAAAAAAACAGTCACCAGCTCCGCCCCCTTAAGTCCACATCCTCACCCCAGTAGTACAAGCATCAACACACATCCTCTGCTGCCACACATTCACAGTCAAATAAACATGAAAGCCACCAAGTTTCAGGAAAAGGGAAGTAGTTTTTTTTTTTCTTTATACATCTATAATGATTTCCTTTCCCATCAATAAGATACATATTTAACTCCTAATCATTTAAATGTTTAATTTTTTAAGGTGGAATAACTCTACAACAAACAAATTCTGGTTTTAAAACAAGGTTTATAGATTTTTCTTCTTTTTAAATGTGTAAAATTTTGATAAATTATACACATGTAATAAGACATATTGCTTTTGATTGAATTATTTTCATGAGAAACGGTAGACTTCTTAAAAAAAATGACCTGTCTTCTAGAAAGTGGAAACATTTTAATCTTAGTAGAAAGCAGAACGTTAGGCTGATTTTTACTTTCTAAAGCTATTTATGCCTATTTGTCCTGATGGAAGGTAAACTTAAGTTTAGCTTTCAGCCGTCTGATCCAAACGGGCCCCTTTAGATTAAAGGCTGTTGGCCAAAATGTTTAAGAAGGAATCAGGAATAATGAACTTTTTCATAACCTGCTTTAAAATTACATATATATAAAATTACAACCTATAAAGTTTGCAGCCATCCATGTATATGACACGAGGTGTTTTAGTCCTCGCTTAATGGTCTCAGAATGGAAGGATAAAGCTGTTTGGATATAATAATAGGGAAACTTTTAAAGGTGCCATGGTATTTGTTTGCTTTTTTCAAACTAAAAACCATTTCAGTCCCTTTCAGCCATAGTGGTGCTGCTATACTGGAAACAGTGGGTTGAATTGTGAAGAAAAACCAGCACATAAACTGGTTTTATTTAAAGAATTTAAAAGAATCCTATTGATGTATTCAGGTAGAGTAGTAAAATATCCTGAAACATGATTTTTAGCTGAAAGAAAAGTCAAAATGCAGCTTGATAGAAACATTTATCTACATATAAACCGGGGGTGTACACGCAAACTTGTTAATATAGGTCAACATTGGAGTTGTGCACCTGATATGTGTTCTTTATTTTCTTTGATGAGAAAATAACTTTTGAAATGCTCCAAATAAAAGCCCCAGATAACCAACATCTATGCCCCCGATGAGTGCATAAAAATCTCTGCCTGGAACCGTTTCTGTTACAGCAGCTGTTTTACATTTGGCTGAAACTAAAAATCAGATTTATTCTAATTAAAAAGTCAGTTTTTAACCCGTGTTCAAGCATTTCTGGCTCATGGCCGAGTACTGAGTAGTGATTTTTATTTTTCTGTTCTTTTTTTTCTCCAAGTAGCTGAATTCAGAGAACTGCTCAGCCAGAGGGGTTTAAGTAGTTTCTTTTTTTCCCTCTTTAAGCCCTGATGCAGCAAGAAAAATCAGCATCTTTCATTTCAGTCGATTTCTACACAAGATATATAATCTGGATGTACTTTAGAGGATAACTGGGCCAGAATCTTATCCAATTATATAGAAATAATTTCCAAACAATGCTAATTAGGGCTCAGCCAATACAGTGAAATCCAATTTTAATATAGCGCATTTGGATTCAGGTGATAATTTGATGCTTATTGCTGTAAGAATATATCAGACTTCTTCCATTCAGTGGTTGATTTTTCTGGTTAAGCACGGGCGATAGGAGATTAAACAGTTTATTAAAAAAAATCAACACAATAGCCGTACAGAAAGAAGAGCTCCACACCTCAAGCAGAAATAAGAATGATGGCTGAAATGAGCAAACATTTCCAGGTTCCTGGAAAAAGTCTCATAGAAGGCAGCGAAATCTGGAAGTAATCTACAGCCTGAGCGCCAAACTATCGGTGCCAACTAGCATCATCCTTCATGGATCAGCTGTAGTCCCTTAAAGCACTGAGAAAGGAGGGGAGGGGGGTATAAATAGAAGGTGAGACATTGTGTTTACAGTTATAGATGGCTACTTTTATTTCAGATTACCTTGAACGCATGTCATGATTTCATTGGGAAACCCGTGGTCCAGTTTTACACTAAAGGATCATTGCCTCATCTTTGATGGCTTCATTAGAGAGAAGAACAATAAAGCAGGTTGCAGGAAATGCAACACCTCCCCATATTCCATTTTATCGTCATCCTTTTAAAACCCCAGCATCGGTTTTCAGTCTCTGCTAGCTTTGTATGAAATTCCATCCTATAAATTTGGGCTCTTGGCATCAGTGCAGCATTTCAACATCTGTTTTCCTTTAAGGAGATAAAGTGCAGGGAATGGATCTTAAACATTTCCTGTGTAATGACTGGAGGTGCCCCTCTGCTAGGTGTAACTCATACATGCGGTGTACGTAAAGGAGCGTTAAACGCTCCGCAGGAGTGTGAATAACATTCTGGCAGAGGCTGTGGGGGACGCATGCCAGGGAACGCCAGCAGAGGTCACAGCAGACGGGTCCAGAACGCACTAACCCTGACCTTTGTTTCTAACCACTGTTTGCTGTGACTGTAATTATGGTTTAATAAGAATACGTTTTTGCTACTTAAAGAGGTTGGCTGCTGAACAGATGGCTCATTTCCACCACGCTTATTACGTATTAGCTTATTATTATTTTCTTTAGAATAGAAGCCACTTGTTGGGATTGTGTTATTGCCCTCATACCTACTTAAAGCAGTCCTATTTATAATTTTAAAAGGTAAATCATTCACCATTGTTTACTTTTTGATAATTATGCAGTTTGCTGGCTTCAAGTCACTCGTTATGGTCACAATAAAACAGGTGGATTTTTAATATTATCAACAAAGAATCATGGTTTTACATCTTTATTATTTTATCCCTTATTTATTTATTGCATTGGTAGATGTAACTGTGCAGGGCTTCTTTTCAAATCGGTGACCTTTTGTTGTTAAAAAACAAAAACGAATGAAAAGAATATGTGATTTAGGGCTGCAACTGATGCCTATTTTGATAATCAATTGACAGATTAATGGATTAATAATTTGATAGCGAGGGGTTCCTTAAAGAGTTTATGCAGAATTAAACCCGGTGAAATTAAACTTTTCCACTTTGAGTTCTGGATAGAGCATTTTGAAAGATGAAAAAGTTCTTATTTTTAATCAAAAATGAAAAACATTTATATATATTTTCACAATTTTGGTATATTTACTGCTCTAAGTGGATCACTCTGTCGGCTAGGGGTGTTTTAGCGTCTCTAAGCTCCCAATTAATGATTAATCGATGACTAGATTAGTTCATTATTTCACTAATCTATTTGTTTCAGCCATAATGTGATTACAGGAGAGCGAGACTAAAGTAAAAGGTTTTAGATCTGAATATATAGTTCATATATTTATTGCAAAATATCTCCTCACAAGAGCATTAGGCGTTGAACTTAGCGTATTTTGTTTGGTCTAATGTCACAGTTAAGATAATTTTATCTGGATTTTATGTGATGAGTCAGACAGGATTTTCTAATTTTTTTTTTTTTTTTTAACAATTGGACCATTTTTACAAATGGATCCAAATCACTCCATTTTGCCCGGTTAGGATCACCACTCTGCTGTGTCCGCTGGTCTTCATTGTTCCCTTTGTCTCTATCCTCTAACTAACCCATAAAAGCCTTTATAGAACCACTCTATCTATGTTGCACAGTTAACAGACTTTCCTAATGAGGTCACTTTTGCAGACTAGTGTTTAGGGGGAACCGTATAAAATCAGGTTAACATTTTTTTGTTGTTTTAAAAGCAATGTGTACTTTTTATGTTATGTATGGGGGTTATACCTTCTTTGTTTTGCTTTTTCTTATCAAATTAACCTTAAAAGAAGTATGAAAAAGAAAAATCCCTGTGAAGTCGGCATTAAGGAGGTGCAAGCGACTGTAAATGGCTCATCTATCATTTTCACAAGAGCAGACTTTAACTGTCTGAATTCTGAGAATCTTTTTCTTTTTAGGACTAAAACCTGACATGTTGCATCAGTGCTCTGACTCCATTATTTCTGTTCTTCAACCCCGAGCAGCTGTAAATCACAGCATGACAAAATTCATGTGTCGGCTTGTGTATAAAGCTCCTTCTGCGTGGTAGAACTCATCTTTCTCTGCCCGTTTTTTATGTTTTATCTGAATGTTCATCGACTCCCTGAGGTGTAAGATGTGCCTCAAGCACCAGAAGACTGTAACGAAGGAGACTAAGCCTGCTGGAAAGTTAATATTGCTCCAGAGTGTTTCTGTCTGCGGTAACAAAGAGTCCTCCAGGTTGCCAGGCATCTGGGATGACTTTTCCCCCTGGGAGAAGACGAGGGGTTCGGGAGGTAAAGCGGGAGAAGGTCTGCGGGTAATCCTGATCAGTTTCCATGTGGGGACCAATCAAAGAGAGGAAGAAAGGGACGGCGTGAAAGAGCTTTGACTGGATTAGGACGCCTAAATTTTAATCTGTAACAGACTAAAATCTGCTTTCTTTAAAAACATATCTATTTCTGATAGATTTCGATTAACATTTCACTAACAAAACTTTGTTGTTTTGCATAATAGGTATTGAAACCAGAAGGGGAACTCCAGCTTCTGACCTGTTCTGATTCTAAGGCCCATTATGATTTAAATGGGGGGGCTCGGCTATTAAAGCTGAGAGAGCAGATGTTGCACAATCGGAATCAGAAAATCATTTTCCCATTTAGCCGCGTCCCTGACTCATTAGCATGCCAAGAAAGTTCCCCTTATAAAAGGATTTGAAGGACGGAGGAGAAGAGGGGGGGAGAAATAACTTGGTTGTCATGGATACCTCCAGTAGGGCAGAATTTTTGGTAATCTTGTGCTCTGTTTGCTTTGGGTCATATGGACAGATCCATCATTCAGCAGAGAACACGGCCCACAGGTAGAGTCCAGTCCGAGCGGGTCGGCTTCCATTAATAACCCCCGCCGGTACAGGACGGCCTTTGTGAAGCAAAGCTTCGGCATGCTGGCTGTTTGCTGACAGAACCTGTCACACTGCATTGAGGTTTTACGCCGTTAACTCGCTGAGTTATTTCACGGCCCCAGTGGAGATCCCGTAAGGCTGATGCACGGTGATAAATGCAGTCCTGCTCCAGTTTCATTCTCCATGCGGAGTGCTGATGTCAGGAAATATTCTGGGATCTTGCAGAAGAGATGTTTCATACACTTGTCATTTGGAGGATAGAGGAAGCTTATAACAAAGATGCACCTAAATACATACATATGTTATTCTGCACCTATTCTCCCTTTGAATTTTATTTGATGGTCTCTCAATTCACTTCAATGCAGCTGCTAATGAATTATATGATGTAACCTGCAGAGGATTTCAAAAATATTTAAAACTCATTAATTTTTTTTCACATTTTTTCAAATACTTTGTTGTATTTTTTGCCAGATCAGGCATAGTTATGGATGTTTTAAAGCATACCTAATATAATACATAGACGGGCTTCGTTGTAGAGCATTTGATTCAAGTTCCAGCTGTGGGTCTTTGGGGGCATGTCTCTATCAGCTTAGAGGCTGATTTTTTATTTCTTATTCTAGGATAATGTTTGCAATTTTTACAACTTTGAAAAACTGCTCAAATCCAGTTGGATATGACGCCAAGCATTCATCAATAACGGTTTTTAATTCTTGCAAATTTCAATGTGGACTCTGACGAGGTCGATCTAACTCATACATATGTATGTATCTAAACATAGGATCCTCATATTTAAGACATTGTTGGACAAAATCCTAAAATATTTTCTTCCATTTTATAGTTTTGCTTGTTTTGCGCTTCTGCATCATGTAAAATTCAAACGTCTGTGATTGCAATAAAACATCAAAAGGGTATGAATGCCTCTGCAAGGTACAGCAGATGTAAGATCATGCTGCTTATTTTAATGATTTCCCTGCATCTATTCACGTTGAATAAATTTCTCATTACAGGGAAGGAATCCTTTCTTTCTTGAACCTGCCATCATAATTGCAATCACCGATGGCAACAAATTGACCGGCAGCAGCGGCGTGCAAGACGAGGTCAGTCATCTTTAATCAGCCTCTGGGAGTCTTAATGCTGAAAATTAGCATAGCGTCTGGGCTGATGGATAAAGCCTGTAAATCTGTCTTTGATCTGTGTTTTAAATGGTCATCAGAATCACTCTTCAAAGTTCCTGAGATCGTATGAAAGCATATATGAACCTCTTTGGTTTAAAATAGAAACATCTGTTCAACGTTTATTAATGATAAATATAACTCCAATAAAGCTTTGACCAACCTTTTTCGTCATGCACCTTCAGCATATTTTACAAGATGAAATATTTAAATATTTAGCTTTAATCCTATTTCTGTTGAGAATAAGAGATATCAGCTTTTCAAACTTTGAATAATAGTGTAGTGGTTTAGGGTTAAAGATTAAATGTATATGCTAGTAACTCACTCTGGTTGCATATGCTTCAATGACCTGGTGTCCTACTGGTGTAATATTTATTTTTGTATTTATTTTTGTCTTTTAAGCTTTGATTTTGCTCAATTTGCTAGTAAATATTAGCCTAGTAAACTAGCCCCACCCACCAGAGGCCAAAATCATTTTACCTGTGAGTTTGGTCTAGCCTCGATCAATTCCCCGGGCCCTGGAACTTTCGGGCCAATCACAACTCAGAGATGTGTTTTGAATTTCTGGATGCAGAGCAGGCGGGGGTTTAAGGGGGTGACGACAAGTCTGCGCAACGCTGGAGAAAGCACAACAAGGAAGATGGCAACAACTATTGAACAGTTCTCGTTTGACTCAACTTTGGAATCAGTTTTGGAAGGATTAGACTTGGGGTTTTCCTTGAAACGTGAGCAGGACGTACCGGTATTCGCTGTTTTACCGACATGCTGTTTGTTTACACTCTCCCACCAGCTTTCTGCTTACTACGCAACAGTTAGTTGCGCTCATTGGTCAGAGCGTTGGCCAATAGGCACAGACATGGTTTGAAAAACAACGGGTTGTTCTCATCTACAATCTTCCGATGTCTCATTCATCAGGGTTAGACTAAATTACACATTTAATCTCACATTTACTCTGGTTTATCAGGCTAAGTAAATCTAGCCTTTCTGTGTATATCTACTGTAAGATCATGTGACCAAGATTACCTTATTGAGTATATGTACAACTGATCAATAAGCCGCAGCAGTGGAGGCGAGTGAGGGTGAAACTTCAAATGTAAATCCAAGGTCAGGTGTATAAAGGCCCAAAAGATGTTTGATTACAAGAGGAATACATTTTGAGTTGTTTGTGGCAAACCGATAGACTAAAGATAAGGAAGCCTTCTGGTGTCCCTGGAAGGTTGAGACACATGTGAGGACATGCCCTTGCTAATATATCTACTGGTGTTGGCAATGATTTCCAGCCATATTCTCCCAGCCGTCGCTTTAAACCGTCCTGTTAAAGCTAATGTCAGATCAATATCTGATTAATATCGGGTCGGTACACCCCTTTTATGTAGTAGCTGCATAATGGCCACCATCAGGCTTTCTGGTAGTTTAGCAGTACTGCCAGTAGGTGGCAGTGCTGTTTATATCAGCTCATTGCGCTGTTACTGTGATTCTATTTAGGCTAAAAAAAAACGACACAAAGACTCTCAGGACAGACGCCTGGAGCATAAAGCCTTATTTTATCATAGTACACTGGATTTTGTTATTTTTTTGACAAAATAATATGATGTGACTTTTATGGAAACAAGAGTGATAAACTTAATTGTCAAGGTGACAGGCTGGTAAAATGACACAATGAACTTAGACACAGGAATGAGTAATTGTTATAGATTATTACAGAGTTTTTTATCCTGATCAGAACCTAAACACCAAATGAAAATGTTGGCTAACTCTGCCATTATTGTCCACTGTCTGTAGGACGAGAATACCAGTAATTTAAGGTTTAATTGAAAGTATTGAATTGACTGATTAAATATTGTATTATTTGTGTCATCTAATGTTAATGGTTACTGTTTTAGTTTAATTGAGAACTGTTTTAGATTTATGTCAACAATGTAGTGTAGTCGTCGTTGACCATCTTTGTTGTTTATGCTAATAGTTTTAGTTTTGGCGCCAGATGATCTGACCTGTGTTTTAAATTTCTCTTATTTTATCAGCTAGGAAAAAGCCTACATTGTTTGCTTTCCGTTTATTTTCAAATCTGTCCCCCAGAGTCGTTACCAAGCAGAAATGTCTGTAAAAGGCGAAGGGAAATCTTTTCTGTCTCTGATCCATCAATGTTTTCTCATGTCCTCCTCCGTCCAGCTCCATCTGCCTCTGACCACGCCGCTGCCGGGAAGCGAGCTCACCAAGGAGCCCTTTCGTTGGGACCAGCGCCTGTTTGCCCTGGTGTTGCGTATCCCTGGCAACACCTCGGTAGAGCCCGAACCGCTCGGCGGCGTCCCGCCCGACGAGTCCCCGATCACACCCATGTGTGAGGTCACCGGAGGTTGGTGAAGTTTTAGTTCATTACCTAAACCTGCCACACCCAGTAAATGGATCTAGCCACTAAATTTACATTCTGTCTGTAGTTGTCATCAGCGATGGTGGTTGAGAAACAAGAGACGACAATAAATCCACCCAATGGCCTTAAAGTAACAGGAGGAAAAAGTTAAAAAAAGTATTACTAGTTATTATAGAGTCCAATATTTATGTCACTGAAAAGTTTTTGGAGGTTTCTAAAGAAGGGAAGACTATCCTTACTTCACCTCCTGTCCCTTATTTAGAAGTTAAACTCATCGGTCACTGCAGTGCCGTTCAGTATTCTCTCATCTCTGAGTTTTTTTTCCCCCATTCTGCCGTTAAAACCACAAACCTCAATGCATTTAATAGGAGTTAATTGATCTAAAATATAATTTGGGTGCGACTGTAACAGGGTTTCCGCCGTTATTAAAAGTCATTAAATTATAATTTTTTTTAAATTAAGGCCTTAGTTGACATCAAATTTCATTAAATGTGATTATTTTGGCATTTAAAATGCTTTAATAATAAAAAAAAATGTATAAGAACAATTTCGTCAGATATATTATGATCATATTTGCACAGAACTGCTTCGGTTGATCATAAAGCCTTATGTTTGGAAGAGAAGCTCTAGGCACTGAATAAAAGCCATAAAAATTTCTAACCCACTTTTATTCAGCGTAAGTTATTAAAATGATAGGATTTAGTATTTTAAATGTATCAAAAAACTGACATTTATGCACCTTATTTTTTCTTAAAATAAGTGCATATTTTATTGAATTGAGCAAGTAAGCTAGAAAATCTGCTAATAGAATATAATAGATTTGAAATGAGAAGTGCATAATATCTAATTATCTAATCTAATTATCTTATTTGAAGGGTAAAATACTCATTCCGTTGGTAGATCATCTTATTTAACAACTCAAATAAAGGGTAAATACACTTACTTGAAGACATTTTTGCTCATTTTTATATTGTTTATGCAGATTAAAATTCTCTAGGATTTATATAAAGCAATGAATAAAATATTGCCAGTGAACATCTATAAAAGGTTTAAAAAAAGAGAAAGTCACTAAAACCTGAAAGGAAGAGATCTTTTTTTTAAAACTAAGGTTTGAAACCATAATTATGGAACGGAATCCAAATTAATCAAGGAATTAAAGAATGATGATAGCTTTTAAAAACGTATAAAAACTATTATTTTGGGATGTATGAAGGTTAGAGTTCACGGACAGAGTTGTTGTTTAAGAAAGGGCAGGTATCATAACAGGTATCATTTGTAAAAATATTCCAAAGCAATTTTTTCCTGATCTATCTATTCAATAATAACAGTATCTGTTCATCCAGCCATACGTCTGTTTCTTATAAACCCAGAATATCTACAGGCTCCACCTGGTGAGTTCAGTGTATAAAAATAAACCATAAGCCATCAAAATAGCTTCAAAAGACCTGAATTATTTGGAAATTCTATGAGAAAACTTGGAATCTTTATAGGAAAAGCATTTGGAAACACTAAATATTTTCATTTTTTTGGCTTCGTTTAGAATTCTGGTTTAAAACTCATCTGGGAGGAAGCCTCACTGGAAAAAAATCGAAATCTAGATAAGTAGTTTTTTCTTAAAAGGAGTGCATTTGTTCTTGGATTGAGGAGATAAAAGAGACATTTTGACAATGGAACAAAATAAGAAAACACATTTGCATTCTCTTTTTTCAACTGTATGTTATCTAATCTTATTATAAGAGTAGAAATACTCATTCCACTGGCAACTATCTCATTTACCTACTCCAATTAAGGATAAATACACTTAATTTAACAAATGATTGCTTTTTTCTAGATCGTTTTTCCAGTGCTCTCAGGATAGATCTGGAAAGAACATAAAATCAGGAATGAAAGCGTTTTGTTTGTAGTTACTGTTGCTGAATTGCCAGAGTGTGTTTTTATATAATGCCTTCCTCAGCTTGTCGTAGCGATCCTAAGCTGCACAGCAGAGCCTGGTGGAACACGCTGGGACAGGCTCCAAGTATTTATAACAGTACATCAAAATAGCTGTTTGTTAAACACATTCTGCCGCACAACAGATGAATCATCTGTCAGCGTGATACAAGGAAAGGGTAATGTTTAGTGTTTAGCTTTTTTGATGCTGGAGGAAAAAAGAACTTCCAGTCAGGGAGATCCCTTGATTTCCTCTAAATACCCCGCACTGCTGTCTTAACCAGATGGATTTTAATGCCGCTTCAATCTTTCTCCTTCTTTATTATCTGAAGCAACTCAAACTGACGTGGGTGTAGTGAAGTGGTAGATTTGTGGAACTCGTGATTTAAGATATTCCTCTACCTGGCTCAAACCTGACTCGCAGGTCCTGTCAAAACGGTTTTCAGCTGGAAACTCCTTCTGCTTGCAGAATAAACCACAACCCCAGCTGTCTACATAGCAGCTGCGCTCATAGAGGCGGACTTGTTCCTCCAGCTGGCAGGAGGAACACACCAGAACCATGCTGGTGGCAGGTTTAAGATGAACACATGCACAGAGAGAGAATGGGGTACAGCGCTCTGTGTGACAGTCGCGGGGCTGAATGCAGAACATGACACGGCTCCATTGTCAGCCACGGCGGGCGACTGTACATGCTGCCTGTCCATTACTGCTGACACAAAGCCACGGCCTATTGAATGGAGAAGTGATCGGGTGCACTGGTGGGTCACTGGAGGTGAAGTGGGAGGCTTTAAATGATGAGGAGGCCGACTTTGATTGAAATGAACTCAGTGTATTTTTTAACAGCTTGTCTCAATTATGGCTCTGTGATGTAATTGGCGCTACAGCTGATTAGTCAAGACTACTTAAAGCCTTTCTTGAGCTCCAGTTAATGCAAATGTAAAAACTGAAACACATTTAAATGTTAGGATTAAAAACCAGGTTCTTCAAACTGGACAGTTTGCAGAAGCTGCAGGTGAACCGAACAATGCGTCAGAGCTTTCTCATAAATAATGGTCGCCAACCCCTATTTATAATATCCAAGTTAATAAAAACCAAGAATCTTTGTCTTTATTAAACTGCAACAGAACCTTCATGGGTATGAATAGAGGGCACAGATTATACGTAGGAAAAATCAATACACCTGAAGAATTTATAAACTAAAATATGTAGACAGAAGAGTTATCAAAATACTGAAATTCAAAATTTTATAGCGATGCAGAGGGAAATATTAAATACTCGATACTGTTTTAACATGGAGATAAAAACTACAGAATAATTAAAGGCATAAAAATGTAATTAAAGTGAAAAATGAACCTTTTTCAATGTTAGGTTGAACGTGCTTTCTTAACATAATCAGACTCTTTTACATAAATGTGCAAATAAATGCAAGATAAATGACTCAGATGTAACACTTCCCTATATTTTTAAATAGTTTGAGTTATTTTTCTTTTAATATGAAATAAACAAAAATTAGCGATGGTAGAAATGTTCAAACAGTTGTTTTCTGATTGATATCATGCCAAATTAGTGTTGTATCTGGATACAGAGTTATAGTATAGATACTTTTCAAAGTAGAAACAATTTTTTCAACCATAGTATATACATGTGAGAATTTGTGACTACAGGGAGGATAACTGCCTCCCCAGCTTTGAGGAAGAAGCTGTTCTTCAGTTTTTTTCTTCTGGATTTAATTCTGCTTTACATTTTTCTAAACAGTGCTTTGCTCAAGTGGCCTTTAGTTTTAATCAGAAGAATTAGTTCATATTACTAAATCATTTATGACACTGAGCGCACATTTCCAAAGGATAAGATCATGTTTTTATTTGTTTTAAACAAACATTCCTTTGATTAGTGATGTAGAGAAAATGTTAGGAACCCAAAGTGATGTTTTCCATTGAACTGGTGAGAAGTTCCCAAGATTTGAAAGCGTTGACCTAAACGTCAAAACAACTTATTTAATTACACTGATTAATCAACATTAAAGAAAGAAATCAAGAGTTTAATTAAGTAAACATTAGTTCTCCTGGAGGTTTCTTCCTGTTAATAGGGAGTATTTCCTC
Source organism: Cyprinodon variegatus (assembly GCF_000732505.1). Classification (NCBI taxonomy): domain Eukaryota; kingdom Metazoa; phylum Chordata; class Actinopteri; order Cyprinodontiformes; family Cyprinodontidae; genus Cyprinodon; species Cyprinodon variegatus. The sequence continues at coordinate 486,630 of NW_015151031.1, read as the reverse complement.
TCCACTGTCGCTACAAGCATGCTTAGTGTGAGGGATTGTATTCAAGTCAATGAGACGATGCAATCATCTGGTTTTCCTTAGATAGAAAACTTTACTTTAGCCTTAAGATGGCACGTGTTTTGAATTGGAGATGCATAAATAAACTCAATTGAATTGAAGTAAGCAAGCCTACTGCATAAAATATTACACCTTTTCTTGTTTTTAAATTGGCAACACAGGTAGAATGAGGAGATACCGGCTGGCTGTTAGTCCGACTATCTGCTCCGATTGAGCTTCCAATTACGTTTTTTTATGGTGATAACTTTGTAATTATACTTTCGCAACAAACATTTTTAACATGGACAGAAATTTAGCTTTAAATGTTGATGTTTCTTTCAGTTTTCATCTCTTTTTTTTTTCTTTTTTCAGCTTTTGCTTAGATAAAACTCAAAGGTCTGATTCTTGCTGTGTTTGCCAGGGTGTTATTACATTTCTGCACTGCTACCTAAAAACTTTAGTCCCATCGTTTTCAAACTTTTAAGAAGCTTTAAACTGTTTAAGATGACTGGCGTTTTGTAATAATCAACACACAAATTTTTATCACCTTCATTTCGAGTGTTCAGAAATAGTTTCACAATTAATGTTGCGTTTGAGTTCATCAGCAGCTAGGAAAAAAATCAACTTGTAAAAATAATCATAGCTTGAAAATCAAATTTAAAATGTTCTAAAAATATATTTCTTTAACTGCTCTTTGTTGACAGTCTTTAATGTCTTAAAATGATCAGGAAGTAGATGCTAATAGTGGTCGCTTGTGTGTTGCAGGGCGTTCCTACAGTGTGTTCTCTCAGCGCATGTTGAATCAGTGTTTGGAGTCTCTTGTGCAGAAAATCCAAAGCGGGGTGGTGATAAACTTTGAAAAGACTGGACCCGACCCTCCTCCACTAGAAGGTACGTTTCTGGCAGCCACTTCTGTGACATCACTGCGCTGCGTCTGCTTGATAAACTTTCTCCCTCTTTATCTTTTTAATCCTCTCTGAGTTCGCCCTCAGTGTGCTCCTTATCAAGCTGCTTAGATTTATATTTATATGCATCACGCCTTCATGTTTAAACTCTAACGTGGATATTAAAGCCTTTTACTTGACTGATTTTGCAGAAAAAACAAACATTTTGCTGATAAATAAGCCTTTCCCTAATGTTTGTTGGCAGATGCTCCAGCTGAGGGGTTGAAGTCCGGTCCACAGCCTTGGCATTGCTGTCACAAGCTGATCTACGTCCGACCCAACCCTAAAACCGGCGTCCCCATTGGTCACTGGCCCATCCCTGAGGCCTTCTGGCCCGACCAGAACTCTCCAACACTAGTAAGAGATCTTTATAAAGAAAAAAACTTGACTTTGATATGTTAATGTTAATGTAAACAGATAATCGTTTCATGATAAATTGACAATTGATTGATCACATTAGTTTAAATGGAATTTCTTTTAGTGTTGTAATGTTAAATGCTGGATTACACTAAAAACAGAGGGTTGTGTATCGCAGCTGGCTTCCACCTCACTGAAACGAAGTGATAAATGGTCTGACAGTAGGTCAGAGCAACATGCCCTGTCTGGTAAGGATAGTAAACAGGAAATCATAAGTGTTTTACATAAAGCTGAAACAATTAATTGGTTTAATCTTTATTTATCGATTATTGAAATAATCGTCAGCTAATATAGTAATTGATTCATCGCTAACCGGTGTAAAGAGTTGTTACATGTGCCTTTAGCTTACAGAGCAACACGCTTAGAGCAGCAATTATACCAAGATTGTAAAAAATATATATATAAACAGTTTTTATTTAAGATGAAGAATCTTTTTGTCTGTCAATATGCTCTATCCAGAACTCCTGAAGTTGAAAAATTTTTGTTTCATCTGGTTTAATTTCATAAAAAATCTTCAAGGAACCTTTGGCCATCTGATTAGTACGGTAATCGAAAAATAATCGACAGATTAATCAATTTATCGACAATAATCGACAGATCGTTAGTTGCAGCCCTAGTTTCACACATTATACTTATTCAGTTACATAATAGGTTCCTGTTTTTTATATCTTATTTTTTTTAATGCTGTGGTATTATTTGTATTTTATTCTCCATATTGTAAAAACATATTTAGCCCTTCTTGTTATGAAAATATCCTCTTCTTAAAGAGAACACTCAGGTTTTAAAGAATTTGGCTTTTCATCAAATAATCATTTGTCGATCACTAAGATCAGTATGCTAGTATGTAGTATTAACTTCCATCTGTAATTTTGAACCCCAGTCGGCCGCGGCAGATGGCAGCTCACACTGAGCCTGGTTCTGCTGGAGGTTTCTTCCTGTTAAAAGGGAGTTTTTCCTCTCCACTGTCACTACAAGCATGCTTAGTGTGAGGGATTGCATTTGAGTCAATGAGTCGATGCAATCAACTGGTTTTCCTTAGATAGAAAACTTTGAATCAATCTGACTGTATGATCTGGTTGAACTGTAAAGTTCCTTGAGATGACATGTGTTGTGAATCGGCGCTATAGAAATACACTGAATTGAATTAATTTTAACTTATGGATGCACTGTGCTCAGTAAAAGCTGTCCTACCTCTTTAAATGAATGAAATGGAAAAATTGACAAAATATTTCAATCTCTAGATGTTCAAAGGTAATTGAGGAAAGCCCTTAAAAACCTGCAGCTTTATTAGCAGTGAAAGGTGGTTCTAAAATGGTTAAATTCAAAGATAGACGGTGACATGGCTGGCCAATATTGTTGGCCAGTCCAGACACGTGTCCATCCGTTCATTAGTGCATTCAGTAGCCATGCATTGCTGCTCCATCTGTTAGTAAGGGTTTGATTTGGTAAAGTTCTATCGACCGATAGTTTTTTTTTTTTTTTTTTCAGTTTTATTTGCTTTTCCTTCCGCCATTTACATGATAAAAATGACACAATTATTGCAAATGTTACTCAACTTTTAATTTAAGCAAGAAGATAAACATTTCTAAACAAATCAAACATTAGCAGAAATGGAGAATGCAGTGCATTGTGCTTCAACTGACCTCAAGGTTTGGCTGCTAAATGCACCGATGAATCGGCCAACGCCAACATATCTGCCAATGGATCCCACTGTCTCTCATTGTGGGATTTTATAATATACATGGAGGAGAAAAAAAACTTCAAGCATCGGGAATCTGTCAGGCTAGATGTCATGATAATCATAATAAAACTATATCGATCAATCTGTAGTTTGATTAGGCACTGATCATACATAATCAAATTATTTAGATTTTTAATGTTGATAAATATAGAATAAAGCACCATATTCCACCCACCACAGTTAGGGACTATTTTGTGTTGATCTGTTAGAAGAATTCAAATTAGATTATATATATAAAAGTCTGTGATTGTGAATAAAAATCGAACACCTCTGCAGGAAAACAATGAATAAAAATATGTGCATCATTAATTGCATAATATGACATTTTAAATGATATTGTATATTGTTTGTTTTTACAATATTGTATATTGTAAATGTTCTATCATTAATTTTATCTTTGATAGAACTTTAGACTAATTATTCCTTAAAAAGGAGGAATGTTAGACTGTATTGATAATAATGAGGTGTTCTCTATGATCCAACCACAGCCGCCCCGCTCAGCCCACCCCCACGTACGCTTCTCCTGTGTGGACGCAGAACCTATGGTTATAGACAAGGTGCCCTTCGACAAGTATGAGCTGGAGCCTTCGCCGCTCACGCAGTACATTCTGGAGAGGAAATCCCCACACACCTGCTGGCAGGTACGTCACAGAAAAAAAGGAGGAAACTCTGAGGGGAAAGTTCAGTTTTATCTCTTCCTAACCAAGCTCATAAATTTCTGTGAATCTTTGATTTCATTCAGGAAAAAAGTGGTTTCAATTTGCTCTCATTCTCTTTCTTGACTATAACAAGATAAATCGTTAGTTTCTGATTTTTATTTTTATTCGATTGTGTGTGGGTCAAAACTTTAAAGCAAATCCTGATAAGCAGACTCTGCCCAGATTCCACATAGTTGGTTTGTGACGAAGAAACTGCTCTTTGGTTGCGAGTGTTTTCTGAAGGCTGCTGCCGTTTTTTTCTCCAGTACCAAAACTGTGGATAAATGCAGGCGAGCGGTCCAGCTGGACCAGGACACTAAAATGAACGAAGGTCCAACCTGTTAATCTAAGCTTAGTGTGCTTTCTGCTGTGATTTTCTGCCATTTGTGTATCAAACTGTCAACAAGAATAGATTCCCTAAGGAAAACAGGGGAGGAGTTCACTGTGATCGGTGAGAAAGTTTTGCCAAACAATACAAGGATTCTGCAGAGTTGTTTCAACTTGCAAGTTGTTTGTGCTGCAGAATAATACTCTTAAAGACTGAACGTGTCACATTGAAGCTAATTGCATAAAAATACACACAAAATCTTCATTAATTTTCTCATGGATAAAAAAAGAATTTGCACAGTTCTGTACAAGTTAACATCTGAAAAAATGTGGCGTGCATTTGTTTTTGTTTTTTTGAGTTTTTTTTAGTTTTTATGGCGCTAGTGGCTCGTTTTTCAACAGTAGGCTGACAGGAAAGGGGGTATGAGAGAGGGGAAGTGACATGCGGGGTAGGACCACAGGCCGGATTCGAACCCGGGTCGATCGCGTCGAGGACTAAAGGGCTCGTTATACTCCCTGCTGCAGTGTGTCGCAGTGAGCTTGACGCAGACATTTTTGATTTATGCTTAAGTTTGAAGCGTGGTCTGCCCCACGCCACAACGCAAGAGGTACAATGATGAACTAGCTGATGGTCTAGATACGGCCGAGGCGGTGAGGAAGTGGGGGCAAGTTTGTCCGACAACGGAGGGACATGAGGGCGAAAAAGAGAGGGGATCCAGGTGGAAAAAGGGTTCCAGCGTTCTTGCACAGCTCTAGCTGGTCCAACTTCACGAATTGTTTTCCGCAATTTCATTCATAAAAACAAAACAAGCCGGCAAGCGGATGTAGACTCAACCAATCAGAGGCCTCTGCGGTTATTTACAATTTGTGAGAGGTGCAGCAGAGTATCTGCGGAAGGAGTCGAGGACGTCTTTGCGTTCACTGCGACACCTAAGCAGATACCTAGTATAAATCAGCCTTAAAGCCTCCATACATTGGTTGTGCACGCTAACCACTGCCACCTGCACGCCATGTGGCATGCACTTGTGAACTACAACTGCAAGTCTGCTGAGGTTAAATGTAGAGATTGAGCTCTTAACCAAGATTCACCAATTGTTTAAAGGTATAGAGTACGATCTTTTATTTTCGGGTGGATCATCTAAATAAGTGGTGACTAATTACAACGATGGTGCAGGAACCACGCAGTGGAGGAGTTACGAGACCAAGGGAGCAAACAGCAGTGATCATCAGTCTAAACTGTAATTTAAGTGAGTTTGCTATAAAGTCCACTATATAGTCCCCGCTCTATATAGATATTTAGGGGTTAGGACAGACGTTTGGGCACAGTAAGCTTGTATGAGCTAAGAGAACAGCAACTTCTAAACAGAACATGCACAAGGAGAAATGGGCTTGTGCACGCTCTCGCAAACGCATTTTTTTCCCCAAGTGGTGGAGGGTCTTTTAAAAAATTTGCGCAGATCCTCCACAATACTTTTAAGGCATGTACTTTTAACAACACAGAAACTCGGGATATCGCAATACATCGATCCAAACTGACTAAATGATTTACAATCTATTTACATCGAGGCAAAAGAAAACCATCGACGCACAACTCTCAACCCTCCCAACAGCCTTGCTTAACTTGGCCGTTGGAGAGCCTTAATCCTTTCCTCTGCATACATCCCCCAGAATGCCATGCAGTTCTGTATTGAAGTTCGGTAAAATGAGCGATTGATTGTAATGTTTTCTATTGATATTAATCAGTTGTCCATTGATAAAGATATATATATATATATATATATATATATATATATANTATCTTTGATAGAACTTTAGACTAATTATTCCTTAAAAAGGAGGAATGTTAGACTGTATTGATAATAATGAGGTGTTCTCTATGATCCAACCACAGCCGCCCCGCTCAGCCCACCCCCACGTACGCTTCTCCTGTGTGGACGCAGAACCTATGGTTATAGACAAGGTGCCCTTCGACAAGTATGAGCTGGAGCCTTCGCCGCTCACGCAGTACATTCTGGAGAGGAAATCCCCACACACCTGCTGGCAGGTACGTCACAGAAAAAAAGGAGGAAACTCTGAGGGGAAAGTTCAGTTTTATCTCTTCCTAACCAAGCTCATAAATTTCTGTGAATCTTTGATTTCATTCAGGAAAAAAGTGGTTTCAATTTGCTCTCATTCTCTTTCTTGACTATAACAAGATAAATCGTTAGTTTCTGATTTTTATTTTTATTCGATTGTGTGTGGGTCAAAACTTTAAAGCAAATCCTGATAAGCAGACTCTGCCCAGATTCCACATAGTTGGTTTGTGACGAAGAAACTGCTCTTTGGTTGCGAGTGTTTTCTGAAGGCTGCTGCCGTTTTTTTCTCCAGTACCAAAACTGTGGATAAATGCAGGCGAGCGGTCCAGCTGGACCAGGACACTAAAATGAACGAAGGTCCAACCTGTTAATCTAAGCTTAGTGTGCTTTCTGCTGTGATTTTCTGCCATTTGTGTATCAAACTGTCAACAAGAATAGATTCCCTAAGGAAAACAGGGGAGGAGTTCACTGTGATCGGTGAGAAAGTTTTGCCAAACAATACAAGGATTCTGCAGAGTTGTTTCAACTTGCAAGTTGTTTGTGCTGCAGAATAATACTCTTAAAGACTGAACGTGTCACATTGAAGCTAATTGCATAAAAATACACACAAAATCTTCATTAATTTTCTCATGGATAAAAAAAGAATTTGCACAGTTCTGTACAAGTTAACATCTGAAAAAATGTGGCGTGCATTTGTTTTTGTTTTTTTGAGTTTTTTTTAGTTTTTATGGCGCTAGTGGCTCGTTTTTCAACAGTAGGCTGACAGGAAAGGGGGTATGAGAGAGGGGAAGTGACATGCGGGGTAGGACCACAGGCCAGATTCGAACCCGGCTCGCCCTCGTCGAGGACTAAAGGGCTCGTTATACTCCCTGCTGCAGTGTGTCGCAGTGAGCTTGAAGCAGACATTTTTGATTTATGCTTAAGTTTGAAGCGTGGTCTGAGCCATGCCACAACGCAAGAGGTACAATCATGAAATAGCTGATGGTCTAGATACGGCCGAGGCGGTGAGGAAGTGGGGGCAAGTTTTTACCATAACGGAGGGGCATGAGGGCGAAAAAGAGCGAGGATCCAGGTGGAAAAAGAGTACTAGTGTTCTGGCGCACCGTGCTCTTCTAGCTGGTCCAACTTCACAAATAGTTTTCCGCAATTACGGTCATAAAAACAAAAAAAGCCGGCAAGCGGATGTAGAATTGACCAATCAGAGGCCTCCTTTCTGCGGCACGGTCTGCGCTCGCCTAAAATATGAGAGAGGTGCAGCAGAGTGTCTGTTGAGGAGGCGGGGACGTCTTTACGTTCACTGCGACACACAAGCAGACGATCTAGTTTCGGTGTATAAATCAGCCTTAAGGCCTCCGTACATGGGTTGTGTATGCTAACCACTGCCACCGGCACGCCATGTGGCATGCATTTGTGAAACTACAACTGCAAGTCTGCTGAGGTTAAATGTAGAGATTGATATGCTTACGTAAGGCCATCCTACGTGCTAGTCCCCCAGTTATCTTTTTATTTGCACGTGCACTTTCAGACGTATATCTGTGGTGAGCGACGGTTTCAGACTGTCATTGAAGATCACCTTTCTTTCTTTGAAAATGACCGAGCGTCTTAAGAGGAAAAAGTGTCTACAAAATGTATAAGAAAATCCTCAGAAGAGGCAGATATATCCCAGAATGCTTTGCGCGGAGAGCTCTCCGCGCAAAGCATTCTGGGGTTTGCTGTCACATAGGCTGTCGCTACCCGACAGGGGTGACTAATAACAAAGATGGCGCAGGCTCTGCATTGTGGAGGACTTACGTGACCAAGTGAGCAAAAAGTAGTGATCATCTGTCTTAATGGTAATTTACCTGAGTTTGCTATAAAGTCCACTATATAGTCCCTGCTCTTTATAGTGATTAAGGGATTTAGTGGTTAGGGCAGACATTCAGGAACAGTAAGCTTGTGTGAGCTATGAGAACAGCAACTTTTAAACAGAGCGTGCACGAGGAGAAATGGGCTCGTGCACGCTCTCGCAAATGCATTTTTTTTCCAAGTGGAGAGGGCGGGTCTTAAAAATTTGCGCAGATCCTCCACAATACTTTTCAGGCACGTACTTTTAACAACACAGAAACTCGGCATATCGCAATACATCGATCCAAACTGACTAAATGATTTACATCGTCATCTTTGAGATTCACAGTGATTTTGAAATTCTTGAGGCATGGGAAATCAAGTGTCCGATTTTTATTTTTTTGATTAGATGTTTGTTGTTCTTTTTAATTAACGAGCTCAACCCTCCCAACAGCCTTGCTTTATGTATTGCGGTTCTGTATTGAAGTTCGGTAAAATGAGCGATTGATTGTAATGTTTTCTATTGATATTAATGAGCTGTCCATTGATAAAGATTTTTGTTTTGTTTTGTTTATTTAGTCGTTTCTTTTCCCCAGCCCTATAAAATAAAAGCTGGTGATTTACATCCCTTAAACCTGGTTTGACCTAAACTGGTCTCAAAAGTTGAGCAAATAAGGCCAGGTTTACGCCTCAAAATGCTATTTAACAACAGCATATCGATTCATCAAAGCGGTTCCATTCCCACAGCATGATGCTACCGTCACCATGTTTCTCGGTGTGGATGTTGATTTTTTATTTAATTTTTTTTTATTATTTATCCTTTATTTAACCAGGTCATACCCATTGAGATTAAAAATCTCTTATGCAAGGGAGACCTGGCCAAGATAGGCATCAAAATTACATCACATCATTAAATACGTACAAAAACACACGCATAAAAGCCAAATATGCACTTACAATAAAATTTCAATTAAAACATTGACATGTGAGGGAGTCCAACTCAAAACATCTCATTCTCAGTAAA
>NW_015151031.1:449110-477214 GCF_000732505.1 Cyprinodon variegatus | reverse complement strand
TTTAACTGTGTTTTGAGATTTTTAAAGTTTAGGGTTCTGCTTTAAAGTCCTCCACAGCTAATAAGCAAACTGTAAACTTTTATTTAGCTTCGTAATACAGACTGGTATGAATTAAAAGAATTTTAAAGGGTATTTGGTTTTACTGCCTTTAATTAATAGTGTTAAAGTTAAGGGGGCTTGAATATTAATGCCACATATATTTTTTTGATTTTTTTATTAAAATAGTTTATCATATTCACTCTGTTTTAATCTACTTTGTTTTAGTCTCATAAAATCTTAATCTTAATAAATTGCATTAAATTGAGTTAAGAGGGGATTCACAGAATATAGAAACGACCGTGTGTCATTTCACTTCTTCTTTTAATGTCATAATGTGAAGCTGAGCTGTGGGGATAAGAACCGTCAGATGAGTCTGCAGGGAGCAGAAGGCAGAGATGAGCTGTCGTCCAGTCAGACGTGTGTGTTCGCCTCCTCCGAAATGATTCTCCATTTTGTTAAACTTGAATTACATGAGCTGAAAAATTTTATAACTAATGCAATGTAATGATTATTTTTATTTATTTTTAACTGATATAAATATTCTTGAAGTGTGAATCTTAATTTGAGTTTCAAAGTGTTGCACAGATAAAAGCTGTTGCAACAAACCAGGAAATATTAAACTCTGTCCCGTTTGCTGACGTTGAATTTCTTACAGTTTTGCAGAAATAAACACGAGTTTCCTGTTAAAGGGACGCCAATCTTTTTTTTTTTTTTTTAACTGTGTTAAAGTTATTTGTGGAGGCTGATATTTATATAAAAGATATCGGAATTTACTTTTCTGACTATAGATTTACACTAATTTCAGGTATTTAGTAATTATCTTGGTTTTCCATTTTTATTTGGATTCCTATTTTTTTTGCATTTCCCTGCATCTATTTCTTAGGTCTATACATTCAATATAAACAAACATACAGCTAATGTGTATATATAAAAAAAAAAAAGATGCAAATAAAAGGCATTAGAACCAGAAAAGTTTGGTCATTTTTTTTAAATAAAAATGCAAAAATTATAGGTAATGCAATAAACACATCAAATATATAATATATATAACATACCAAGTTGATGTAACACGTATGATGGTGTTTTTTCTTAAATATCTCCTCAAAGCGGTTTAAATTTAATTACTGTGCTTCATTTTGATAATGCATCAAATATAATTTTGAAGTAACTCTTTGCTTTGTCTTCTGTTTGTTTCTGCAGGTATTTGTTAGTAATAGTGCCAAGTACAGTGACCTGGGTCAACCGTTTGGTTATCTAAAGGCAAGCACAGCTCTTAACTGTGTCAACCTGTTTGTCATGCCCTACAACTACCCTGTGCTTCTGCCTCTTCTGGGTAAGACTGCCGTCCAAACTAGTTAACCTCAGAGATTTTCTTTTTTTTTTACCTCGTGTAAAGTTTCCGTATCAGAAAGCATCGGTATTGTAGCTCCTTGCTGATGTTTTTAGGTTGGTTCTTTATACTCATCGTGCTCCTGTGGAGTTAAAGGTCAGGGGTTAGGGTACATTTCAGGTCAGAGGTTTATATGAATTCATCATGGGTAGGAATTTGATTATTATAGACATTTTATTGTTGTACTTATAAAAAAAAAAAACTGGAACAGGATTCATAAGTTTGATGATATTCAAAGTTTTCTATATTCCTCACAATGCTATTTTACAATCAGTCCTAAAGATATACAAGCTACAAAAGTATTGGTTTATAAGAAGTTTTCATCAGCCCCCCTTCCACCACCTACAACATTTTTTTTTTCATCATTTAAACAAGGAAAACCACATGCAGTGAATAAATACTGCAATTATATGAATGGGAATCTCCCTTAAAGCTACAGTGTGTAATAATTACAGGGATATACAGTCAGAAATGTAATATATTATACATAACTATGTTATTTATCATCATCTACGAGCTCAGCCTCTTAACCTTAATATTTGCGTTGCCTTAGAATTCGTTATTTATAATTACATAGGAGCGGGTCTCGCAGCCATGGAGGCAGACATCTTTGTGCTACGGCAGCGCAGAGCCAACAAACTAGCGATTGCGAGATCGCCCATTACGCTCGAAAGTAACTACGGCAAGTTGAGAGAGATGAACTGAGACGGTACTGAACAATAGATGGCAGTATTATGCCTGAGAATACTATCTGTAAAATTATCTATGTAAACAAACCTCATCACTTGTGAAGGTAGGTGATGCGGACGTCGTGGAAGACATTTTGTCCCGTAACGCTCGCCGTACTGTTGGGGGGGAAATGTTCATGTTGCTGCGGTCTGCAGTCTGGACGTTAGATGTCGCTGAAAATTACACTCTGTAGCTTTAAATGACCAAACTGTCGACTTCTTTAAATTTTTCTATTTTATCTGTTTAATTTACTCAACATTTAAAAAAAGACCATCTCAAAATAGATCATTTTTTTGCGTCACCCCTGAAGTTACACTGCCCCCCACCTAGGGAACACGCCCCCCACTGGTTTGTCTATTTAAAAACCAGCTTTGATGTATTTGGGATCATCGTCCTGTTTGTGCATTCTGGTAGATTATTACATTATTAAACAGTCCGATCCAAACTTCCCACCTCAGAAAATTAGATGCTTTAGAACATCGCAGGCAGCAGACGGCCGTTATAAACACACTGCTACATGGATAAGAATATTCTTTGGAGAGATAGAGGGGATCAAACGCCAGCCCAACAATGACCCTAATGACTCCCTTATCAGAGGCATAGGCCAGTATCGCGTTTTGGAGGCCAACAATGACCTCAACAGCTCCCCATTACAAGTGGTGGACCTGTTTTTTGGTTATATTAGCATGTTTTCTAAGCCATAACAAGGCTTTTGTTTGGGCCTCTCTATAAGCCTGGAACTCAAACGCTACTCCAGACATTTTGGATTGAGAAAGCTTCCTGGATGGGAAGCAAAACGTCTTCAAACTTGGAAACAAAGTCCAGTGGATTGTTTTTTATTAATTTTTTAGAAGTAGAGGTGAGGCTTTCAGAACTAAAAGCGCTGAATAAGCTGTCAGGAATGTTGGTGGCGGCATCATGCTTGGGCTCATTTGAACGCAGTCGACCGGTCCAATAATAAAGACACAGAACTGCCTTATAATCCTTTATTTTCTGCTCAAACCAGCAAGTAAACTTATATTCCAATGAGAGGATGTGCTAAAAACCAAACTAAAAAACTAAAAAAAAAAACACTCTAGAGATGATTGGATCTAAAAGAAAAAAACTCGTCCAATTGGACACTTTTGGAATAACCGCCTCCTCAATGGGATAACAAGGACCATATCTGTGCCATGACAATCACTGATGGTTTTATAATGTTTCCAGACTGAAAAAGAACAGTATAAATGTATAGTTAAAATCATAAAAGAAGTAGGGTACTGGCCAACACAAAAGGAATGAATCACCACTGACCAGAATTAAAGCAAGAAGCTGGAATAAATGGAATAAATCAGTGTAGTAGTAGCAGCAATGGTCTGACATTGTTTTGCTTGATCTTCCTCTAGACGACTTGATTAAAGTGCACAAGTTCAAGCCGACCCTGAAATGGAGGCAGTCCTTTGAGAACTACTTGAAGACCATGCCTCCTTATTATATCGGAGTAAGTTGATGCTGCTAATTTGGGTTATTCCCACTTTTTCTAAACAAAGGCTAATAAATCACGTCCTCTCTCCATCTGTTCCTCCCACAGTCTCTCAGAAAGGCCCTGAGAATAATGGGGGCACCAAACCTCCTGGCTGAGAACATGGAGTACGGTCTGAGCTACAGCGTGGTGTCCTACCTGAAGAAGCTCAGTCAGCAGGTTGGTCTCTGGTTCGATGACTCTGTCACCGCCTTGCACACAGACTTTAACAGAATAAATCTTTGTTGCATTGCCAGACAAAAATAGAGTACGACCGCCTGATTGCCTCGATTGGCAAGAAAGCCCCTCCAGAGCCCGGCATCAAGGTCCGATGGCGGGGAGGCGGCATCTCTTTAGCACAGAGGAGGGACTTCATCCAGCAGCTGCAGAGTCTCACAGGGGAGGCTCCCACTCTGCCTATGGAGCTCAACCCTAAAGAGTTTCAGGGTTTTCACTTGGCACTACTCAACAAAGTAAGAAGCAATGATCACAGTGCACTAGAGTTGTTTTTGGGTGTATTTTAAACTCCTCTTACCTCGTCTTCTCAGGGCCTGAAGCCTCAGAGCTTCAGGAACCCCTACGACATCCCACGCAGCCACTTGCTGGATCAGCTCAGCCGAATGAGGAGGAACCTGCTCAACACCACTGTCTGTACTCTACGAGGGCAGGACTCCGGTAAATATCCATGGAAATGGGCTTCATGTGTTAATGAGAGAAGCTCTGATCAGAGTTGTATGGTTTGTATCCAGATTAACAAAGTTTAAACACTTTACTTTCTCTTCAACAAAGATCATATAAATAAGTCTCATGGTCTATTTTTAATATTTTTCCAACCTAGCTGCCGAGGGTGATCACCGATTTATAGCAATATGGAAAATTCCTGTCTTAGACTCTTTCTAAATCTGGAATGTTCCACAAAGTCAGTGTAGAAAGCTCATGTGAACGGAGCGGAGCGTCTTACAATTCCCACTCAGGAGGATGTTCGCTCATTCTCTCCGGCATTGCCCCCATATATACAGAAGAGCTATATGTGTATATATTTTATCACTTTTTATTCTTGTTTTTATTTTTTTTATCTTTATTATATTGTATAGTTGGATGTGTGTATATATAATACAAAACTGTAACTGGAGCGTGTAACAAAAGTAATTTCCCTCTGGGATTATTAAAGTATTTCTGATTCTGATCCCCTCAAAATCTGCTCGGCGATCACCTTAATTTTACCGCCGCCCGGAGAAATCGCTTCACGCTCGCACAAATTTCCAGGAAAAAGCATTTTCTGACATTTTTCCTTCATGTAATTTTGTCCCTGGGACACACGGTGTTTCATTGAATGATGTGACCGATACATGTTTATTTTCTTATTTAACTCGCTGTTAAATTATCGCACTGTTTCCCAGCTGTGAACGTAACACCTCGCTCCGTTCATGTTGCCCCACGTTTCCTATTTAAATATTAATGATATTAATGCATTTCACTAGATTACACATAAGGTAACTTTGCATCCCATTGCAAATGAGATAATAGCTATAATGCATGTATGCGATCTATTTTCAAAAACACAATTACTTTAGGTAAACCCACTCTGTATTGTTAAGAATAGTTAGTGTGTTTTTATGATGTTTTATCCCACTTTTTATCGCACAATATTCAATCTTCATTTCAGCGATTCCGTTGTAAAGTTAAAAAATGGACTAAAACAGATGATAGGCACAGACAGCATAGGCATTGGCCTAGTTTGAAGTCAAACATGTATTTAGATAAAGTCGGAGCGAACCGGCGTGGAGCGAAATCCTGGCTCCGGTCTTTAAAGTGTAAACCGCTCTGCGCTCCACCATATTTCTCCTGCTCCAGCGCTCGCTCCACGCTCTGCTCACATGCTCTGCTTGAGAGAGATAAAAAAAAAAAAAGTTTAAGGCAAGCAGCTTTGTAAGAAAATATTCATCCTACCTACGTTCTGCTTCCCTGCAGACGTCACAGGAAACGGTTTTCTTTTAGAAAGCTGGTGAAGTTCCAGTGCTTCCTGAGGGATCAGTAAACATTCAGTAAAAAGTGTTGATAACCCGCACCTCCGTGCTTTTCCCCTTTAATGGTTCCAACCGCTCCTCTTGTTTCCAGACCAGCTCCACAGCGTGCCAATCGCCCAGATGGGAAATTACCAAGACTTCCTCAAATCTGCTCCGCAGCCTCTCCGAGACGCAGATCCCGAACAGCCCAAACGTCTGCACACGTTCGGAAACCCTTTCAAACTGGACAAGAAGGTACACATCCATCTAAACACGAACTAAAGAGGGTTGGAGATTCACACTGAAACGATTTAACGCTGATTGCTCTTTCAGGGTATGATGATCGATGAGGCGGACGAGTTTGTGACCGGCCCACAGAACAAGGGCAAGCGACCCGGGGAGAGTAGCAACATGCCGGGCGGCGGTCCCAAAAGACGGCGCTGCATGTCGCCTCTTCTGCGTCTGGGCAGGGCCTACACCCCTCCAGTCACCCCTCCCGCCAGCCCACGCCACTCAACAGGTGACATTCAGCATAGAACGCCGTTTTAGAGACCTAAAGATGTCTTCAGAAAATAACTTGAGTAAATAAACATGATAAATGGGTAAATCCGTCCCCTAAATGTCTCCCCCTGTAGATATGGACATCAGTGACGGAGCACCTGACCTGATCATCAACCACCTTAACCAGAACCACTACAGTTCCGACTCCAGCTCCGACCTAGAGCTGGATCACCCCTCGGGACCCGCCGACGTCCAGGAGAACCACAACTCTGCAGATCCTCAGCTCCTCCGGCTCAAGGATGAGGAGGAAAACAGGGGGACATGCGAGCCGCCAGGCAGCGAGGGAGGGGTGGAGATGGTGGTGATGGAGGACCAGACGACCCGATTCCTGTCGCCCGCTGCCCTGAAGAAGCACATCCACGGCGAAACGACAAAGGTCAACAACGAGCTGAGGGTGCAGATCACTAAGGAGATCAGGAAACCTGGCAGACGTATGTATGGGTGGACATGTTTGTTCTAAGCTAACGCTAAGCTACTGAATTATCCCAGTAAACTAAAAAAAAAAACATTAAAACGTTCAGCCCTAAAAGAGAAACTTACAGATTATATGGATTGACTAAACAGGGACAGATTACTCTATTCATCAGCTGACCTCTGATAAGAAACATTTTAAATTTCTAAGATAATTAGAAACTCTGCAGAGACGAAATCTAAAGCGCACATGGAAAACTGCCGACTTTACATTCGTCTAGCAGACAGTTATTGAATCGGTCTTTAAGGTCATCGCTATAAGAGGATGGTGGTTCTTAGAGTGCTGGATCCAGGCTTTTTAATGGAAGGTTTTGAGGAAGAAAGATGACAGAAATTAAAGATTTGGCCTTTGCCTCAAAGTCCTCTTTACAGATTGATGTCTTGTTCGCCTTTTTTTTAGTTTTTAATGTCCCAGAAAGGCTTCAGATCCAGTGTGAAGTTTGGACAGTCAGGGATGGTTTTAATGACATGTTGTCTTCTGCTTTATGGCAACTGGGGTTCATCAAGTCCAAAGTCGGCACAGCCGTGTTGTAGAAAACTCTTCTACAGTTTAAGTCAGAATAGGAATGCTGAATGAAGTGGCACCATGGATGGGAGATTCCGGTTAGAGAATCAGGAGACCGGAGATAATGATCGGCAGCTTTATTATAGCTCCAAACACAGAACATGGTGCATAACAGGCGAAGATGCATAATTACATGTGAAACACATGTTACATGCTGGGCTCATGGAGCATATGAGTATGCTTTTATTTATTATGCACACAAATATCCACCATGAAGAAAAAAGATTCGGCGTGTGTCACACTGATAGCGGTCCGGGCTGAAACAAGAAACTAAACAAGGTTCTCTCTCAGTCTTTCTAACACGTGTTACAATAACACAGAGTTTTCTTTTAACAGACGCTAACCTTCAGACATTTCAGAGCATTTTAAGCTTCTCTCTGCTCAAAAGCTTCATGAAGACCCATCATTTTATTTCCAGATGGACGTGGCTCCTTCTCACGCTGCTACAATGACCAGTACCTGCTTTAATAACCACTCTGTCATAACGCTTGTTGTAAAAATCTCATATTTCAATCGTTTTCCCACCAAATCCTAATACTCGCTTTTATTTTATTTATTTTTCATTTTTTCTTAAGCTTTACAAGAATTCAGTTGACATACATTTCTTTCAAAAACTAACTTTTATTTCAATCATCCGCTCTGTAGGTGACCTTAATCTAAATCTGTGAAAAATTAGATAAAACAAGCATGTTTCACAACAAACATTGGAAATATAACACTAAATGCTTGCAGCTTGTAGTATCACACAGTGACCTAGTTTATAACTTATGAATCCACTTCTAAGAACTTTATGAGCATTATGAGTAGGTTTTAAAAATCCAGATTTTCCAAAAATTAAATCATAAACAGAAAACTTTAATTATTAAATGTTGCATTTTACAAGTTATTGGTATATTTGTTTAATTGGACATATATGAAATAGTCTCACATATGCATATTTCATGGCTTGCTTATTTATATTTCATTTGACATTTAAATTTACTATACAATTGATAATTGCGCTTTTCAGGAATCTGACTTTTCTTTATTATTCTTTTTTTGCTTCCTGTAATTAAATTATAGCCGTATTTTTATCTCCTAAGCCCTAAAACATTTGCTCCGGGAGTTATAAGCTTGTCTCTGTAGAGTTCAACATTATATTGACTCTCTTCTCCAAAAAAAAATCAGGAATCATTAGAGCACTTTTCACATTTCTTTAGAATGTAAATGTGTGTGAATAGGTGAAGGATTGATTCCCATTTTGCGTCCTATCCGACAAAATTGCGTCGGACGGTCGTCGCGTTTAGCGCTCATTGAAGGTCAATGAGGAGGCTTGCTTAGCTCCAACTGGGATGGATCCCAGTAGCAGTTCAGTGTCAATTCCAAGGGTCTAACAGGAAGAGAGACGCCGTTACAAAGTGAAACACATCCACTTTGGGGGAAAACACAAATTTAAATCAGTTCATCAAACTCGGAAACGGTCAGTTTTGCATTCGCACAAAACAAATATAGCAAGTGGGACAGACTCATGCAAAAACAGTCAATGAAACATAAAAAAAAAAGAATACTTTACCCACGATATGATTTTTAATATAGACCTATAAAAGTTCTCCGTTTGTTCTGGTTTGAGATTCTGCACAGACTTGTTAAATGTTGCTTTGCTTCATAGCTGCAGTTGTTTTATGCATTTATTCATTTTAATAACTTTTCATAATCAGTCCAAGTCAAATGTTATAATTTGTGTATAGCACAGAGATAGAAGGGTAACATGAATTTACTTCGTGTTGAATGTTTTTCAATTAGAATATGCACCCTGCAGATATAGGGAACTTACTGTTGATCAAAATAGTTGAGTTTTTACTCTGGTCTAACTTTATTTTTTCTTTCCCGTGTTTCAGACTATGAGAAGATCTTCTTCCTCTTGAAGCAGATCCAGGGCACGCTGGACACTCGGCTTATTTTCCTCCAAAACATCATCAAAGAGGCCGCCAGGTACCAAGTTTAGAGTTTCCCTAACCATCTCACCCACATTTCTAACGAACAGACGCTCTCTTCCACCACGTCGTCCAAAACTGGTGACCTACTCTGATCTTTACACACAAACATCTCTTTGATGTAATAGAGAATGGGTCTTTAAAAACAGTAATAAGAAAAAAAAAGGTTGTCATCTGGATGTAAGCTGCAGGCATCTGAGCACAGTTTGATGGATCTATCCTGC
The DNA here is from genome assembly GCF_000732505.1 of Cyprinodon variegatus. Taxonomy (NCBI): domain Eukaryota; kingdom Metazoa; phylum Chordata; class Actinopteri; order Cyprinodontiformes; family Cyprinodontidae; genus Cyprinodon; species Cyprinodon variegatus. Next base: position 467,755 of record NW_015151031.1, on the reverse strand, counting down.
CTCCAATCATCAGCTGTTCAGGCTGGTGGTGGTTTAAAAATGTATTATTTTTATTGATATGCTTTGGGCTTCTTGGTAAGAATTTAACATTGTTTAAAAACAACATAATCTAAATATTGTTGCTGAGTATAGGTGCATTTACACTAGCCTTTTAAAACCATGCGGAGAATGGTCCGACCACGCCAACAGAGGTAACTGTTGGGTGTAAATGGCAAACAGCTGATTTGGTTCAGTCGTGGCTCAGTTCTCTGATAACAAAGAGCACATAAGCAGATCGCGTCATCCCCTATTTACAGTCAGCTGGCTCATTCTGCAGGTTTTCTGGCGTGTCCAGCTTTGTAATTCACAGATCTCTTCGTAACACAAACCTCTTCTCAGCCTATTAATAATAAATGGCTTATAAAGAGCGTGGTGCGACCTGGGATGATGCAGAGACCGTGGCTCTCATTGAAAATTTGGGTGGAGGACTCTATCAGAGCACATGAGTTCCTGAATGTTATGTTTTTGTTTGCGCAATCCCCATCTTGATTGCTGTAGTATCCTGGATCGCCAATAGGAAGCAAGGAACCATGTTAGCATGATGTGTAGATGGGCGTAAGGAACCAAGCTCAGCACGGTTAACTTATCCAAACTCGGTCCAAACTCGGCACTGATCAGTTTCAGAGAGGCAGTGTAAACGGTGCATTAATGAAACATTTTATATCCAGCGTTTCCATGGTTTCTTCCAATCTGATGTCACAAAGCTCAGATCCTCTCTAACTGGATACTTTGACGGAAAGATCTGTTCCTTTAACTTCATTAAAGGAGAAGTTCGGTTTTTAACACTTTAAGCCCATTTTCTGTAGTGTCCAGGATGAAATCGAATGATCGACACCAAAATTTTGACAATTGCTCCTGTCTCTGCTTTTTGGCTCATTTAGAATCACCCCCTGGCTGCTTTAGAATGGCTTGCATAGAGCATGTCCGATAATGTCCTTAAAACAACCTTAAACGTTCTTTTTTTTTTAAATATGCTACTCACCGGGTCGTCAGCGCTGTTCAACGACGTTCCAAAAAAAGTTTCGTGAAGAAAAAACGTTCCTGTAGTGTTTTATTTAGCATTTTGTAAATCCCATTGAGTTCTGTAGGAATAGTCAATATTCCGCTGCCACCGGAAACGGAAATGGGGCCTGTTTACACAGTTGTAGTCTTTTCGCTTCACTCTGTGTACTCCGACGTCGAGGTGCTAACGTCTCTGTTAAACACTTTAAAAAACTCTGAAAATGGAATACGAAAGGTGGATTCTTGATTCTCGACGTCGGAGTACACAGAGTGAAGCGAAAAGACTACAACTGTGTAAACAGGCCCCATTTCCGTTTCCGGTGGAAAGGGGAATATTGACTATTCCAACAGAATTCAATGGGATTTACAAAATGCTAAATAAAACACTACAGGAACGTTTTTTCTTTACGAAACTTTTTTTGGAACGTCATTGAACAGCGCTGACGACCCGGTGAGTAGCATATTTTAAAAAAAGAACGTTTAAGGTTGTTTTAAGGACATTATCGGACATGCTCTATGGAAGCCATTCTAAAGCAGCCAGGGGGGGATTCTAAATGAGCCAAAAAGCAGAGACAGGACCAATTGTCAAAATTTTGGTGTCGATCATTCGATTTCATCCTGGACACTACAGAAAATGGGCTTAAAGTGTAAAAAACCGAACTTCTCCTTTAACATTAACATTACTTCGGTCTAAATCCAGCAGAGGACTGAGGGCGTTCGTAGGACAGGCGGAATCGAGCCATGAACGTGCAAATGACTGAAAATCTGCTACAGCATCTTAACAAACAGAAACCCATTCTGATACCTTTTGAATTTATACTACAGCTGTGCGGTTTTCTTTTTCCTTCTGTATAGCAACATAAAACATACACCTACAGAGGTAGAGTGAACAAGTTGGATTATTTATGTTCAATAAAAACTGCTTTTTAATTGATGATTATTTACATTTCCTAATACGTTCCTAATATGATGTATGTCCAAATTATAACTTAAAAAATTAAGGAAGTTGTAAGGAGGTAGAAACAACTTTTTTTTTTTTTCTAATACAATACCGATATTGCAGCTTAGAGAATTCACCGATACCAGTATTGAATCCATTTGATATCAGTGTGAATCATGAGTTATAAGAAACGTTAATCAGAAGCAGAGTTCATCTATCAGCACGACAATATCAGAGATTTTAGACACAGGCCGATAAAATCCGATATTAGATTATTGGCCAATATCTGATATTCATATCGGATCGGGACACAAAAAAAAGTCCAGTACCAGTTAATTGCACCCAAAAAAAGTGGTTTGAATTCGTTTCCCATGCATTTATGCTCAAAAGTCATTTCCAAATTTAAAAGATCCGTGTTTTTCTTCATTAATACAAACTGAAAAAAAGGTAAAAATTTTAGCTTTAAATTGAATTAATTAGTTTTGTGCATCAGACCTACACACATAAAGATAATCCTTTTTTTTTTTTTTTCAAGGATTGTGCAATCATTCTTAATGCACTTTATATAAAAAAAAAAAACCTCTTGCTTTGGCTTCAGAAGCTTTAAGTGATGCTTTTGTACATTTTCAAATATTCCTTTTTTTTTCACTGCCTTAAGGTTTAAGAAGCGGGTTCTCATCGAGCAGCTGGAAAACTTCCTGGAGGAAATCCACAACAGATCCAACACCATGAACCACGTGGAGATGCTCTGAGACCGGCTCCAACCAAACAGACTTTACTATGAGACCTGACCCTCCCCCCACATCTCCACCCCAACCAAGGCCCAAAGACGACACACGGCCGAACCCACGATCTCCAGCACCTTCAGCTGACCTGTCATTAAATCCACATCAATGGTAGACAGTATGTCCGACTCTGAATGGGTCTTAATTTCAAACTAGATCAAGGGGAGGGGGGTGTTAATGCTGATCTAAAGAGATGCTCCGTTTATGTGTCATCAGGGGGCCTAACTCTCATTTTGGTTACAGTTGAGTTAACAGACACCTCCTGCGTTTGGGTCGAAGTTAAAGACTTTTCCAGAGAGGATCAGATGAGGGCCTGCAACCAGAGCGTGATGTTCTTCTTTTCTTTTCTGTGACAATGTGGCAGATGGTTTCAGTCTGAGCATTATATGTTTTGTTTCCAACCCAGGGTCAAAAGGGATCCACCGAAGTGGTCATAAAACAATTTTCTCCCACTACTCTTAGTTTTCTGTGTGTGAATGAGGAGGTGAATTTGTTTCTACACTCCACCAACCAGAGCACTCCACTCACTAAGCTCCCAAACTGACTTAATTTGGCTCCAAACTGGTGATTATTGATGTTTGATGTTGGAGAAAGTGAAAGGTTCTCAGGATCCTCCGAGTTTCCTTTAAACCGAGAAGGAAAGGTTATGATAGGGATTGAAGACGGGGACGAAAAAGCTCAGGAACTGTGACTAATGATTCAGCAATAACATCGAGTCCCCCCTCCCCCACCTATTTATTAAAGCCTTAAAGGGCAGATATGCAACACGGACTGTGGTCTGCTGAAAGCAGTGATTGAGTGGGGTCTTGGTTGCTGCCAAATTACTAACTCCCATCAACCCCCCCCCCCACCCTCTGCCACGAATCTCAAACCAACTTCTTGTCGCTTCACTGTATTTGCACTTGTGTATATTTGAGAATTATTTAATGTAAGTTAAGAAATAATAATAAACTACGTATTTGTTGCAATTTAATGAAATATTTCAGCGTTCTCAAATGTACACAAACAGACCGCCGGTGGTTAAAGGTCTAAAGGTCAAAAGTTGATTTCTGATTCCAGTGGCCGTCGTCTTCCTCCGCTAAACATCCCCTCCTCCCCGAAAAGGGACCAAAATCTGCCATACTTGTCTTTTACTTGTGAAGAGGCCGCTACCAAAAGAGTATTTTGAATACACTGTAAAGATGTAAATACCTTAGAGTACTATTTAAAGAGAAATGTTCGGTGGAGAATGGCCTTTTTGTAATTATTTCCATAAATAAAGATTCTATTTTACACTGTGAAGGGCCATGTAAATAAAGTGTTCCATAAACATGTGACTCTTTGAGATTTTATTTTTTATTTGTAGCAGAACTGTAGAATAAATACACCCAATGTGTAAAAACATAAAATTTTATTTACATGTATTTACAAAAAGTAACATCCCTCCTCCTTCGGCATCGTGGTATTGTCCATTTGGTCCATAAATAAATACTGCTGCTGGAACTGGTTGGTGCGATTTGGGGGCGGGGCTTAGAGGAGTGTTATATTACTTGGTCTGCAGGGTTCATTATTCTCCCCATAAACAAGATGGAGCCTGAGAAGGAGAGCAGACATTACTGACATTTGTGTGGGACATTTCCCATATCTTAAACTCAGATGGACTTTGTCACACAGAGTTTATACAAAAAGAAATTTTGTTCAGCACAGCTCTCAAGATATTTCCATTTTTAAAGTGTTGCAGGGATAAAATGTAAACATAAGACGTATATGATTTACAGCATCCAACATTCAGCACTTTTTTTTATATATACAACATTCAGCGGTCTAATGGCAGCAGGGAAGAAGCTGCATTAGTGGAGTAAAGTAGAGATACATCAAGGAAGTATTTGTACTTTATTACTTGACACCTCTGGTTTAATATCTACATAAACATTACCAAAAAAGAAAATTAAAAACAATCCTCTGGACTTTTGTTTCCAAGTTTGAAGACGCATTAGATTCTTCGAAGCCATCAGACTGCTAAATGTTATATAAAATGGGGTTAAAAAAGAAAAACATGTATTCAGAGAACAGTAATGTTTATAGAAATGAACAATTGGCTCAGACGGCCTTATTCTAATATCTTTGTTTTACCTCTAAAGGATATTACCTTAAAGCTAGAGATATTTCTAGTCCTTGTTTAATACTTTGTTGATGCACCTTCAGAAGCATGAAGTCTGTATCATGCTACCAGCCAGCAGGTCAGATGGTGAAATGATGCACGACTATCCTCAGATCTGCTTAGCAATTTTCATTCGGAATCAAGTCTTGACGATTCAGCTACAATTAGGATTGCTCTATTGATATTCATAATACTGCCACCACCATGCTTTACTGTAGAAATGACTTTGGCCGCTATTTCCTCCAACTATAATCCTTTAGGGTTACATTTATAGATGACTGATGTCACTGTGAGAATGAAAAATGTCTCTAAGCTCCACAGACATTTTGCTTTGATGTGGAATCTTATACGCACAATAATGATCCAAATCCTTTCCAGTCAATTGAATTAATACCCGGTTTACTCCAAATAAGTTTTAGTAACAGGATTCAATATAAACCTTCATGGCGAAGCTGAAAAAATTTAGAAATGTGCGGTTTCCTTTCTTTTTTTTAGTTTAACATATTTGAAAATAAAAATAAAATGTCCTTTTGCGTTTAAGAGAAAACTAATTGATTTTTAAATAAGGCTTAAATATGTGTTTAACAGTAAGGAATACTTTCTGGATTCACTGCCCTTCCCATTTCCAGTTTTTCTCATAGCTTTCCATACATTTGTTAACCTTCCTTAAATAAAGTTATTTATTTCTTCCCATGTTTTTCACTAAATTAAATCCACAATCCAAACCACTGGACAAAATTCACCATAGCTTTATAATAAGCTGCTAACAGTCTGTTGTGCACCATGATTCTTAGGTATTACTCTTCATGTTTTTACCCACTAGAGTTCGCTAAAGAGGATCTGCCTTGCATTTAACGTATGATACATTTTTAATTTAATCTTGGCTATTTTCAGGACAAGAATTCCTCTTTTCAGCTATTTGAGATTGCTGGATTACTAGATACATCCTTTAAATAAGTCAATCAGTTGAGGTTCACAGGAGAATCAAATGATTTTTATATAGCTATGGTATTTCTAGACTAGGTACCTGTGTTAACCTGCCGAAGGAGGAACAAGAAAGGCCGGTCCGCCTTAAAAACTGGAGCACGGGATCGTTTCAGTAGCACCATGGCTGGAATGATGGAAAAAAAGTCACTTGACATCCATCTACTTGGTTTAGTGATTTCCTATACAAATGAATGCATGACCCTGCTGACCTGTTGCAGCAGATGCCTTCGTCCCTTCCTCTGTAACTTCAATTCTGACTTCATGGAAGGCGTCAGAAACATAAAGACCCTCCTCAGCTGCAAGGAATCAAATCCAAAAATTATCAGTTGACCTAGTTGAGATTATTTCATTTTTATATGAAGAGTGCAAATAAGTGATCAACTGACCTGATATCCCTGTCAGGTCGGCTAATGTCGGGTTAAAGGCGTCACTGATGCCCAGAGCAGGGAGCACCGACCTCAGGCTGAACTTCTTCTGCATTCTGAATCTGAATATAACCACATTATGAATTCTGAGCCGCGTACGAAAGTCTAAAACCTTTAACCTCAGTGCCGGTTTATCACCTGGGCAGGAAAATGTCCATCTTGGTCCTTCGCAGGCCGGAGTCCCAAGAGGCCAGCTGACGAGCAGTGAGCAGGGACTCAAGGAAGGAGAGTGGGCTCTTCCTTTCACTGGGCAGAACCACCTGCAGGCTCAGGGAGCGGTCCGAGTACGGCAGCTCCAGCACCGTGTAACGTTGGTCTGATGCTGTCCTGAACTGACCTGTGGGGTGCAAATCACAAACTTTATTCCAATTTAGTTAAATTAAATTAATTTGCTTTAAATAATAAAACTGCACTTTTATTTTGTCCCCTTTTACTGATACCCCTAAATAAAATCCAATGCAAACAACTGCATTGTCAACTAAAAGTTGACTTATAGGTCATTAAAGCTCAGTATATCTACTGCTGAGTTTTAAGGGGAGGTTTAAAGAAGGTTTAGATTATGAAACAAGCATGCCCAAGCTTTGAACATCTCACACAGATCTAGACAAAAGCAGGGAGCACGAAAAGAGAACATCAACCAGGAACCAAAGTGTTGGAACTCTGGAGGAACTGCACAGATCCAGAGCTGAAGGAGGACCATCATCCTTAGGCTGCCATAGAATGACATAAAAGGTTCCATGAGGCTTGTTTTGTTGATTAATATAAACTTTATGTAGATATTATGATGGCGGTTGTAGTCATTCCAAAAAAAGAAAATGAAAAACAATCCTCTGGACTTTGTTTCCAAGTTTGAAGACGTTCGCTTCCCATTCAGGAAGCTTTTTCACTTTAAAATGTCTGGAATGCCGTTGAGTTCGAGGTACTATACAGTATATAGGAGGAAACCAAGCAACCCCTCCACAGATGCATGACCCAACACAGAAGAGCCACGTCCTCCGGACAAGACTCTGTATCACCTCCACACCCCTGGTTCCTCTGTGTTGGGCCATGCGTCTGTGGAGGGGTTGTTTGGTTTCTCCTATATACTCTATAAAACCTCAAACTCAATGCTATTCCACACATTTTAAAGTGTAAAAGCTTCCTGAATGGGAAGCGAAACGTCTACAAACTTGGAAAAAAAAAGTCCAGTGGATTGTTTTTCATTTTCTTTTTTGAATGTTTATGTAGATATTAAACTAGAGGTGTCAAGTAAAGAAGTACAAATACTTTGTTACTGTACTTATGTACACTTTTTAGGTATCTATACTTTACTCCATTACTTATTTTTCTTCCTACTTCTGACTTCTACTCATTACATTTTTACACAGTTATCTGTACTTTCTATTCCTTACATTTTTAAAACACACGTTACTCGTTACTCTTGGCTTCGGTTTAATGTTTATAAATATTTATTTCACGTCATGTGCGCCACGCAATGCAGATCATTGGCTCCATCCACATCTAGTGAAAACTAGTGTAATTGAATGAGTCATGTAACGGAAACACTCATTGGTTAGCTAAAGGAAATCATCAGAAGCAAGCAGGTGTTCTTCAANTTTTCATTTTCTTTTTTGAATGTTTATGTAGATATTAAACTAGAGGTGTCAAGTAAAGAAGTACAAATACTTTGTTACTGTACTTATGTACACTTGATGTATCTATACTTTACTCCATTACTTATTTTTCTTCCTACTTCTGACTTCTACTCATTACATTTTCACACAGTTATCTGTACTTTCTATTCCTTACATTTGTAAAACAAACATTACTCATTACTTTTGGCTTCGGTTTAATGTTTATAAATATTTATTTCACGTCATGTGCGCCATGCAAAGCAGATGATTGGCTCCATCCACATCTAGTGAAAACTAGTGTAATTGGATGAGTCATGTAACGCAAACACTCATTGGTTAGCTAAAGGAAATCATCAGAAGCAAGCAGGTGTTCTTCAAACTGCCAAAGTGAATTGTCTATGCCATGCTACAATGTTGGATTCAGAAAAAGATGTTGAAATGTCTGAAAGGTCGTACACAGGGGAGAGCGTATCGGGAGACGGAGACCAACAAGACCTCCCTCATCCTTGGCCCTATCTTAAAGAAGTTTTTTGAAATAGTCGAAAAACTGAGCTTTCAATTCATATAGTGGCATTTGGCTGTTTTTTTTTAAAGATTACTTTATACTTTAATACTTGAAGTAGTTTTTGGAGCACATACTTTTACTTGAGTAAAGAGTTCAAGTTGATACTTCAACTTTTACCAGAGTGTTTTGAAACTGCAGTATCTATACTTCTACTTAAGTAACAAATGTGTGTACTTTTGACACCACTGTATTAAACATACTTTTTACTTAGACCATGTTTTTCATTTAAAAAGTCCTGGAAAAAAAAAAAGAAAAAGTCTTTACCGCTCTGATCTCAAATAGTATGCTGTATTGTTAACGCTGTAATCAGAAAACTGTTTATAGTTGAAATGAATAAAGAGTTGACAGAGAAGAAGGTTTGGAAACGTACGCCTGAGTGAAATTAACTTATAAAACTTTCACTCAGTGAACCGGGTCACTGAAATAGACAAGAAATCCTGTGATTCACAGCTTTCACATAGACCAGGACCAACTACCAAGGAGCTGCATCATTTTATCCCTCTCATTCTTTCTCTTTTTACGGTAATCAAATATGAATTCATACAATTTTTTTAAAGAACATCCAAGATAAAAGCTTTACAAATATGTTTATTACACATAAAGTTTAAATGACTTTTTCACAGGTCCCTACTGGTAGTTTTGAACAGATTGCTGACCCCTGCTATAAATTACCGTGTAGCAGAAAACTAACAGGGCATGTGGCACTGAGCACACAAACGAGCCACATGGTGGCGGCAACAGCACGGCGTGCTGCATCCTGGGAAGCTGATCTGAGCTCATGGGAAGATTAGTGCAGGAAGGAAAAACCTGATGAGGGACACTCACCAAAGCTGACCTCTGCAGTCTGGTGCATCATGGGCACCTTGATGGTGCTCCCATCAGACAGGATGAAGGGCAGCGTCTGAGTGTTGCCAAATATAAACTGTTTCTGCCAGATGCCTCTGAACGCCACCGTGTTGATCAGAGCCACCTGCGGACGTTGACCCCACCAGAGGGCTTCTGGCTGGGGCTCACCTGAGCCTGACAGCTCCCCGCTGCTGCTTCCTGAGTTCAGAGGCCACCACTCATCTAGGACGAGGCAAAGAACACATTCTTTAGATCCTCCCTTTATAAGCAGCTTAAACAAGAAGGTTTTCATAGGTTAAAGTATGAACTGTAGTAAATAAGACAGAGGGCCCACAACAAGCCGTAATCATTCTGCTCTTTCAGGCTGGTAGGGATGACTCAGCAATAACATGTTTATAAAGAGCTGACATGTCTGCCGTTGGGGACAGCTCATTGCTTTTTGCAGAAAAGTTATATTTTTTTCTTTAAAAAACACCTTCAAGCAAGAGAAGTGTTAAATCTAACAACTTTCCAACTCTGCTTAATCAGCATCAGAGTTCTTTGCATGTCTGTGGTGTTATCTTTGTTTAAAAGGTGTGAAAAAATATATATAATAGAAATACTTTTTTTTAACTTTCTCTCTTTAAAGAGATTTAACATGGACCAAACTTTGTTTGGATTTTGTAGGTGCGATCTTCTAGTGCAGGCCTGCCCAAAGTCGGCCCTCGAGGCCCGCCTTCCTGCAGGTTTTAGTGGTTTTCCTTCTATAGCACAGCTGATTTCAGTTGATAGCTGATGAACAAGTTTTGCTGAACTGCAACGATCAGAATCAGCTGTGCTGAAGCAGGGAAACCTCTAAAACCTACAGAAAGGCGGCACTCGAGGGCCACCTTTGGCTGTTCTAGTGTATGGATATCAGAGGTGGGTAGAGTACCTAAAAACTGCACCAAAGTAAAAGCAACTTTACTTAATCCTGTTTTTAGCAAAGAGTAAAAAGGTATTTGTTAAAAAGGCTACTCATGTACTGAGTAAATCAACATAACATCTGATATATGAAATTATGTAATAAAGACCAAAATGTGAAGTTATGTGTAATTCTTTGGTACTTTAAATACTATAATGAAATATTTAAAACCAACAAAAGAATAAAAAAAGAAACATTTCAGGCAAAACATTTTGTTTTAACATAAAACCAATTTATTTATTAACTTAATTTGCCATAAATATGAATGTTTTTCATTTGGAGCACAGTTTGACTTAGTTACAGTAAAAGTAGGGATGTTTTATTAAGCTATTAGGTAAAAGTAAAATGTATAGAGCACTAAAAATACTTCTAAAAGCATATTTTTATAAAATGTTGCTGAAGTAACTGTGAATTAATAAATGTAGATAGTTACTGCCCACCTTTGATTGACAGATGTTGTCAGCCGGTGTTTATGATTAACCTGAATTGATTTGTAAATTTGTAATATGCATACGAGTGAGAATCACAGCACTGGTGTTTTAAGTGCACTTTCTTGCAAAAGTATTCATACACCTTAAATAAACTTAGCCGATTATGTCAGGTTACGCTCATACAACCATGTTTCATTTTAAAGACCAAAATAAGTTAATACGTAACAGAAGAAGAATATTGTTTTTCAGGCTTTGCTATAAAAAAAGATAAATATAAAAAGTGTGGGATGCATTTATATTTAACCCCACAGGAATAATTTGTGGACTCTTTCTTTGCCAGAGGAAGTTTTGGACTTTGACTAGGCCATTTTAGCACATAGTTTTGGCCATGTGTGTAGAGTCTCACAAATCTAAGTATTTCACAGGTTTACAGTATATCCCATAGAAAGCTGCCACTGCTGAGGAAAAGAGTCCTCACATCATTCTAGAGCCACCACCATGTTTCACAATAGGGATGGCATGTTTGGGGTTTATATGCTTCATCTTCCAGCCAACTTTGATTTAACCCATTAGATAAAATTAATAAAGTACACTGAGGTTGTGTTTACCAAAAGTCTGAAAAGGTTTCAATGTAGAACCCTGTGTGTAGTGTTTTTGTAAGGTAATGCTGAAGTAAGATAAGGAATTAAATCATTTGCCCCAATATGCTTTGGGGTTAACAAAACTCCTCAAACAGGCACGTTTTTTTAGGCATGTTTATTACCCTTTGACAAATGATTATGATTATATTAACTGTTGAAATGTACTCAAACTGTATTAATTAATAAATAAGACAGAAAACCAATTTAAATTGGTAACAAATGCTATTAGGTAAATAAATTCAATGATTTTAACACACAGTTACTTGACCCTATTAGGAGGATTTACTTTTCCACCACTGATGCCAGTCTAATATATGGTATGCAGTAAAAGTGCATAATAAAGCTGTCAGGGTCACCGTGGTTACGTCCTGATGTCTCTGAATGGATGCGATTGGGATTAGCTTGGCTGAAGTTGGCTCGAACCACGCTGGCGTTGACCAAGGCTGCAGCGTTCTGGATGAACTCAGCCTGAAGCTGGACTTCACTTTGGATGATCAGGGTGCAGGTTAGCTGGAGCCCCGCCCCCTGGCTGCTGTTGCTCATGTCGCCCTGGGTGAGCAACAGGAAGTCTCGCACCTGGGCGTCTGCAGAGACAGACAAGAATGCAAGAGTGTTTTTCCTTCATGTCTCACTTACCTCGTTTAAGAGCGATAAATTAGCAGTTGTCTCTGCATTGTTACTTCGCCTGCAAGTTTCAGTAGCAAATTGTTAAATTCCACAATACATCTTATGGGGATCCCATACAATCAAACTAAGGCTTTTTAGGCATTCAAGCTGGTAAGTGCTGTAGGTTAGATTTACTCTGAAAAGCAATGAGCATTTCACCAAAAAAAAATAAAAAAAAAAAAAATCACATCATCTCCTCCGTGCTATCTTTATAAATAATAGCTCATTTTAGATTGATCATTCTGATTCTTCCACTTCTTCATGGTTTAGAATTAACAGTGACAAGTTTCATTAATATTTTAGATCAATTTTGTTCTAAAACTTATTCTCTTTATTCTAACTATGTCACTGTAAATTCTCCAGTGGGTACTTTTAGTATTTGTTTAGTATTTTTTGATTGATCAGAGTTTGGAAACTTTTTATAAATAATCCAGGACTTAAAATAGTGGAGGAGTTTTGCAAACTTTTTAAAAGACCCACCCTATCCAATTTAAAAAAAAATGCACATGCACAACCTTGTACCTGCTCCCTAGAGGGAACGCCTAATAAACACGTTTGTTCGGGAGCATGCATGAGCCCATTCCTCTTCATGCACGCTCTGTTTAAAAGTTAATGTTTGCATTGCCCATACAAGCTTACTTGATTTGCAATTTTTCCACTTTGTCAGACTCACCACCGGTAAGTGAAAATGGATGCGAGCACGTAGGACGGGCTAACGCAAACATATCACCGGAACAATTAGGAGGACCACTTATTTTGATGATCCACCTGGAAAAAGAACATCCTCCACTATACCTTTAAGCTTATCAAGGGTTGCCAACTGATAATCAAAAGGTTGCAAGTTTGACTCCAGCTCCCCTCCTTCCTCGGTCTCGGTCTTAAGGAAAGAGGTTACAGACCTATAACGTGCTTTGCAATAGAATTAGTAGTTTAATAGAAATGGCAGGGTAAGAGTCACTTTACATTTTCACTATGCCTAAAGACACCATCACATACATGACTCCAGTCAATTTACTGTTTGAGTTTCTTCAAAACAGGAAAGGTAAAAGAAAACATTCCCAATGAAGTAGGGTAGATGTGATTTTATCTATGTGTCAGAAATGGGCTACAGTAAATGAGCTGATTCCCATTATCTACAATTACAGTAACTATTTCAGGTGTTTAACTGGATCCTTAAGTGAAGCAGGAAAAGGTTGTAAGGGAGTAAAACACATAGACAAATAAAACCAGTGAAGGACACCGTTAGTTAGCTGAGAAAAACCTGCATAGCAACCTTGAGATAAATGTTATAGTAGCTGGTTGCTTGGGAGGAATGGTAGGAAAATACATTTTCTTTAAAACATTTAGAACCGTAAACATGGACAGTTTGCTTAACATGACGTTTTGTTCTACCAGATTTTGTTTAATGTGATACTCCTGGTGGGTCTGCTGTAAAAAAACAAAAAAAACAAAACAATATCCTCTACCAAGTAGGGTGGAGGCCCTGTGATGCTGTGGGTCCTATTTTTATGTATTTGTTAAAAGCCTTTTATTACATGAATAAAACATTTTCTTTATTCACATAATAAAAAAAACTCAAACTAAAGGTTAGAATTTTCCTTTTTTTTTATGTGTGACTATGCTACCACTAAAGAAGGGGTTTGCATTTTAAGACAACTTACAGACCTTTACCAGGGGGCCAACAATTGTTAAAGCAACATATATTTAGAGTTAGGAATCCAAAGTTCCAGGTTAGGTAAAAAGGGCAACATATGATCAGATTTTCCAGCTATCTTGACCTGTAAGATGATATCAGGCAGCAAAGAGGAGCTTTATCAGTCATTTCATTGGTAATGAAACACACTGGCCTCCTGACCCTTCGTCCGAGGCCAAGCTGCAGGAGTGGTTAATGAGATTAGAGCTGGTGTGGAGGCAGGTATTACGGCTCCAGACACCGCTGTTCTCTGCAGGGCCAACGGCAGCAGCAGCACCGCTCCACGCCACCTGGTACCAACAGCACTGAGCGCCACCGACAAACCTCTCCAGCTCCCCTTTTCACAGCGAAATGAGCAGCTAACTCCCACCTTCCCCCTTAGTACAAAACAAGACTAAAGCCTACCATTCACGTTGTATCCCAGCGTCCCCTCCAGCTGAGCCCGGGTGTTGCCCCTGGCACCGAGCTGCAGCAGGGCCAGGGACAGGGCCACGCTGGCTGGAGACACAATCAGGTTGGAGCTGTTCTCTGTTTCAGTGAGGCTCTGGTAGAGGCTGACTGCAAACCGGTTGTGAAGCTCCCTCATGCTGTCCTGAAAGCTGCTGGTGCAGTGGCTCCTCTCTGGCAACCAGAGGAACACGAAAAGTGAGGCCAAAGACAGACGACACATGTCCTCAGATATAGTCCACAGGATTTAATCCAGAAATCACACCTGTAGGACCAGAGATAGGAAAAAACGTTAGGATTTTTAATTATTTAAATTTTTTTTTTTAAAAAGATGGTGACGTATTTCATATGCAAGAAATAACATTAATCACAACTATTACAAAAATTCCCAACAACTTGAAGTTACATTTAAAGACCAAACCATTTATTCCCGATCTAATTCGATACGATACATGAGCTGAGCATATCGGCCGATATCCGATACCGATACAATACAACTGTTGAATGAATAAACTTTATAGCTACTAATGTGAGTAACAGCATCATGCTTAATATAACTTTGTTAAAATAAAAAGGTAACACATTTACAGAGATATAAATCATGAGTGGCTGTTTTTGATCTCTGTGATTATGTAATCCATATTGCAATGATAGAATCGAAGTCGATTTATCGCTGTAACATTGTTGCTGCATATATACTCGAGAAATAATAGAAATGACTTGGTCAGAATGATGAATCAGTGTTATCAGTTCCAGTTTTTTTTTTATATCAGAGCGATATCAAATCCAAGTATTACATGTGCATGCATGAATAAAGCATGACTAAAATGCTTTCCTAGGATATTCATAAATATAATTTTTTTGTTTCGGAAATAAAACATGATTTCTAATTATTTAAATGTTAGGCATGCTTTTTGACAAGACTTTTTCCAACCCTGCATTATTAAACATCAAACTAGTAGGAGCAACTTAGTAATAAAAATCTAGTGATAAGGTTTTAATATTCCAAATTTGATTTGTTAAATGTACAAAAAGTACCTGTGGACAGGTAAAGCAGCAGCAGTTTGATGTCACTGGAAGCATTCAGACCCTGCAGCCAGCTTGTGCTCTTCTGTCAGTTGCTTCCTCCAGTAGCCCCTCTCCCTGGCTGTCAGCCTCTGGCTCAGTCCTCCGGTCTCCTGTCTCTCTAAAACAGTCATGAGACGATATTTAAAGGGAAACTTTCTCCTTGTTTGTGGTTGCAGTCGGCGATGTCCGTACCAATCGTCCGGGATTCCTGACTCCTCCAGAGCTATAAAGAGCCAGGCGGAGGGAGGCATGTCACCAACCAGCAAATCCCAGGCTAGGCAGAGGGGAGAAAACACCCCCCAACAAGTGTGTGTGAGCTTGCGGCTGAGTGTGTGTGCATGTGTATACATTTGATTTGAAGGCATGCATGGTCCCATGAAACAGAAAAGATCATCCCATTCAGTTTTATTAAGAATAACACAATAGTACAGTTATTCTAATTGCAAGAAGAGTCAAACTCTTCAGCAGAGCACATGTCATGCGTATTGATGTTATTCTAATTGTGCCTTCTGGAAAAAAAAAAAAAAAAACACACTTTGACAAAAATTGTTGATATGCCTCACTTATGGATAGAAAAACCAACAATATCAACAGAAATATCAATAATCTGAGAAATTCGGTGAAAATGAGACCTACAATACATGGCTTTTCAACCAAGGTTCAACCAGAATGATTTAAAAATATAAACTCATGAAACAGGCCTGGATAAAATGATGCTAACCTTAACTTAATATTTTGTTGCACAACCTTTTGAGGCAATCACTGCAATCAAATCATTAAGTTGCCAATTAGACTCCTGCTCCTCTCAGTGGGTAATTTGTTCCCACTCCTCATCAGCAAACTGCTCCAGTTGTCTCAGGTTTGAAAGGTTTCGTTTCCAGGCGGCATATTTCAGCTCCTTCTGAAGATGCTCAATAGGATTTAGGTCACTCTCACTCTTTGCCATTCTTGTCTGTTTTTAGCTGTGTGTTTTGGGCCATTGGGTCCATAATGGAGACCAAGCTTTCTGAGATTAGGCAGCACATTTCTCTCTAGAATCCCTTGATATTCTTTAGATTTCATTGTACCCTGCAGAGATTCGAGACACCCTGCGCCAGAAGAAGCAAAGCAGGCCCAGAGTATAACAGAGCCTCCTCCATGTTTTAGGGGCAGTGTTCTTTTCTTAATATGCTTTATTTTTCTGTCGGTGAATATAGAGCTGATGTGCCTTGAAAGCAGAATTTTAGTCTCCTCTCTCCATAGGACATTCCTCCAAAAGCGCCCTCCTTGGTTGCCTCCTTTTAAGTCCACTTTGGCTGAAACGTTGAAGACGTTGCAATTTCACATTAATGTTCACCTTTAATCTCTTTAGATGTTCTTGGCTGCTATGTTAGCATTTGTATTATCTGTTCTTTTGATTTGTCATTAATTTTCTTCCTGCAGCCATGTCTATAGAAGTTGGCTAAAGTCCCAACTTCTGAATAATATCTGCACAGATATCACAGGAACATCAACCTGATTGGAGATGCTCTTACAGCCTTTACCTTTAACATGCTGGTCTATAATTCTCTTTCTTATCTCCTGAGGCATCTCCTTCCTTCGCTTCCTCTGGTCCATGTAGAGTGTGGTAAACACCACGTCCACAAACAGCACAGTGACTACCTGTAGACTCAGACCCACTGACTGATCACAAGATTGTAAACACCTGTGATGCTAATTAAATTAAATTGCTAATTAAATTGCATATCGGGCAGAGTTAAATCACCCGTAGATAATGGGAAAGGTTTTGCAGTTCTATGGTAGTAGAACAAAAGGCAAGGTTCTAGGGAATTGTCAACTGCCCAAGGAGAAATTTTTTATCAAACGCTAACCCAACTGTTTTTAATATTCTTTTTTGTTTCTGCATTTTTTTTAAATTTTTTTTTTATTTATTTTTAATTTTTTTCCTACTTGCTTTGATTCTGTTTTATCTTCCTGTATTTTAATCATGTAAAGCACTTTGCATTGTCTTTGTACTGAATTGTGCTATACAAATAAATTTGCCTTGCCTTGCCTAATGGACACAGCTTGATTTAATACGTCCCTTTAGTCACATTAGTTTAAGTGTTTTCCAGGGGTGCCATCATTTTTGTCCAGGCCATGTCCATGAGTTTATTTATTTTTTTTAAATCATTCATTTAAAACTTTGTGGAAAAGAAACATCTGACTTTCATTTGTTCATTTTTTTTTCTCTTTATATCTTTATTTATCTTTATTTATTATTATTTTGTCAGATTCAAGTCATTCTGTTATCGCTGATTTGTTTTTTGTTTTGCAAACCAACAAACCAACAATTTTGTCCATGTGTGTAACCAAATTTTCCATATATTTCTTAGGTACAGACACACTTTCCTGCTCTGATGATATATCATGTTTTTAAAAAGTCTTACAGCACTGGTAGATTATTACACTTATTTCAAGTAGAATCTTCTCAAAAGAAGATTAATAATCCAACACAATCTGCTCTTGATTAGATATCAATCTGAATAAAAGATCAAAAAGACTTTTTGACTACATATAAGACTGTAGGACCTGGTTAGATGGACAGTTTTTGCAGCCTATAACCTCCGCTCCTCACTTGAAAAATACATTTCTGAACATTTCTGTTTCTAACAAACATAACTGACTAAAAACCTCAGCATCTGCGGCATTAGCTCTAAAGTTGTTTTTTTCTACCAGAGATTGATTATTTCCCATATGGATAATCAGTAAGCTTTTCTTTACAGGCTGACCTGTAATTATTTCACTGGAATTTGACCTTCTGAGTTTCAGTGATTCACTATTCTTTGGTCAAACTAAAGGTTTTTTCATTACATCCTCATTAAAGAAAGGTCAAGTTTTTATTGAGACAATAAATCTATAAATTGTAAGATAATCATTCTTTAATTCAATCCACTTCAGAGTGAATTCCCCTTAATTGTTCCCCTAATTGGGGCCTTGACAGTCAGCTAAATAAGTTGCTGGTATTTTTCCCATGAAGAAGAGAGCATGATTGGTAGCCATCAGGTATTTAGCTGCTTTGTCTAACTTTGGATTCCAAGCCATTACTGGAATTGACTAATTAGAGAATCCATGGCTCTGGGCTTCATTAAACAGGGCTGCTACATTCTTCTAAACCCCAAAGCTCCAACTCCAGACACAGGAATTTGGAATTTCATGTCTTTGTCAGAGCCGATCAGATGTCACAGTAAATTAAAGGACAATTGTCTGTAAATAGGGGTAAAGAATCACAAACAAGCTTATCCTGTTTTGGCAATTTTGTGAAAACTTTATTCTTCATTTGCTCCTTTCTTTTTGGTTACTGTCTCAGAAGATCCAAAGTAACTTGTGTGTTTTTCCTAAGTTTTATCTACAAACACGAAGTTATAAATGCTTTGTCTTCAAAAGAATTTAAAT
>NW_015151031.1:445976-446893 GCF_000732505.1 Cyprinodon variegatus | reverse complement strand
GGAGGGTTTATAGTTTGAGTGGAGGCAGAGAGGTGTCGCTTGTTGCACATCATGTTTTGGTTAACAGACAATATTCACAATCCACACCTAGTGGTGATATTTTACTTATTTCTCCTTAAGGTTCATCCTGATCCTTATCTGAGGTAAAACCCAATCTTGCAACCTTGATGTGTTTCTTAGATCATTTCTTTTTCCTTGTATTTTTGTGTGGTTTAGTTAATTCTATGATTTGTTGTATTATTTAGCATTTCCGTTTTCAGGGTTACATTAGCTCTATGGTTGGTCTTTCATGCTGTCTAAAGTTTCCCTACACTATATGAAATATATGATATCTGTAAATGTCGGCAATCTGCTATAATAAAATGATCGATATCACATGTTGATATCGTTGATATTGTTTCTTTTACCTCCTCAATACAAGAACAAATGCACTTATTTTAAGAAAAAATAACTTGTCTAGATTTAGTGACTTCCCCCTCCCCACACACCTTCTTCAGGTTCTTTCTGGGTGGCACAGTCGATCTAAGCGCAGCTGTAGTATTTTTGAACGAGGGAGCAAGCAGAACCATGTCATCCACAAAAAACAAGAGTTGAAATCATGTTCACTAAAGTAATAAATGAGATCTGTGACAGAGGGAAGTTAAACATGCAGGTCCGAATTCATGCTTGCAGTTGTTCATAATGCAAATAGTACATGCAAAATAGACCAATGAACTAAAACAGTTTTCCTTTTTTTTGCATTTATTTCAATCAGCCAGTCAAATGGAAAACCTCATTAATTCATTTTATTGTCTTAATTCTAATTTATCAACAAGAAAAACTTCTTCAATGGCACATCTACATACAGGGAAAAAGAAATAACCACAAAAAATGTATGCTTTTATGCTCTTGGTGTTCCTCTATCAAAGATGATGTTG
>NW_015151031.1:436661-445926 GCF_000732505.1 Cyprinodon variegatus | reverse complement strand
TCTCTGGGCAGTCCCGCTGCATGCTGTGGAGAAATCATCCGACTGGTTTCCATTCCTTCCTCTAGGCACGGATAGAACTTAAAAAGCAGGTTAGTGACTCACATGGTCACCCGTCTGAGTTTCGTAGTCACTAACCTGAGTATGCATCTCTACAGAGATTCCAGTAAGCCGGTCCCAGCTGATGAGCTGCAGTACTCTGAGCAGTCAATAAAAACACATAAAAAAAACAAAACACTGCTCTATCTGCCTGAATTCTGGGTCCAACTTTCTGAGCCTTGACAGATATTGTGGATTCTGACAAAACAGATGTGACAGGAGCTAAGCTTACGTTCTCCTCTGCTGGCATGTTTATTTCTGTTCTGCTGTGGGCTCAGTAGCTTTTGTTTTTGTCACACCTATACATCCAGCCTAAAATATGACTCTGCACTGGCCGACCCCTACAGGCAAGGTTAGCTACACCTGGAATTTACAGGTCTAAGTGCCTCTAATGGCTAAAAGTTGCACAGTGTGGCTTTAATTCTGTCCCTTGTTTGTGTAGTGTGACCTCTATCGATAGAAGTATTTAGAACAATCTAATGTTCATAACATGTCAAGGTCGCAAAAATCTAAAGAACAAACAAAATGAAAGGATACCTTAAAGTGTTTTATAAAATGTAATGGAAAAAATAATACTAATAAGAAACTGATTAAGGCAGTGAAGCTTAAAACTATAGGCATCATTTTACATGGGAAAATGCACAGGAAGCTGTTTAAATAAAAAGATTTCAGAGTAATTATACAAACCTTGGCTAAGATATCAGGTTTAGACTTACAGATGGATCTTTTTTTTTTTTCCAAAGTCTCTTTGTAAAGACATCCACACTTACTAGTTTAGCTTAAAGGCTCTCTGAATTCATTGGTTGATGATGACATCCCCCTAAAAATGCTGCATTACGCAGGATTCTCCATACCCAGCACTGTGCGGTATGAAGAGATATTCCTGCAAGTACCGCATGCAGACCACACAGACAGACACATGTTTTAGTGATCAGACTGAGCTGACACCACAGGGTCTAACACACCTCCCCACACATTACACACCTCAGGAAAGCAGCTGCAATGTAAACAAATACTCCTCCATAAATCACAAAGAACTTTGGTTTAAAAATCAAGAGATCATTTGGGGGATATTATCTCTAATGGAAGAAATGACACATTTTAGCACAAGGGGGCAGCATTGTATAGACCCATTTAAGCTTTAAGAGCAAAATCAAGACCTTTTGTATTTTTGAACACCAATGCATGTAAGTTCTCCTGCCTTAACCAAAATAGAGAGAAAAATTCTGACATACTGTTTCCGAAAATGTATCTATAATTCATCTTACTAGCCATCTATGAAGCATATTTATTTTAAAGGACTGACTGGTCAAATATAGAATTAGAAAAAAAAATAGAAATAGAAAATCCCTTTATTGTCCTACAATAGGGAAATTCTGGTCAAATATGGAGTAAAATATATTCACAACAGGAACCTCGGGATCATAGACTTTCTTATTGTATGATTGAACTATTTCAAATTTATTATCTGATATGAGAACAAGACCTTAAACATGCTGCAGCAGCTGAGATTAAGTTTCTTTTTAAACCAACTAAAAAAACAACACACCTTTAATGCTTCAAATGATGATGTGATATTTAAGGACAGTTTCAATTGGCTAGTTTTCACATTTTGTCAGGATTATGTGCATTTGAAAATGATCTCACTGAGAGAAATGAGGAAGGGAAGTAAATTTTTGTTTGTTTGTGTGCAACGCAGTTATTGAACTATATATATATATATGTATATATGTATATATATTTATATATAGATATACATATATATATATATAGATATATATATAGATATATAAATATATAGATATATATATATATATATTTTTTATTCCTGGGACACTTTATTATGGTTCAGGGCAGGCACAAATCCAGCAGTAGAGTGAGGGATGTTTTCTGGAATAAAAAGCAATGTTAAAGCTGCTAGACTTGTAACCCGCTCAATATTTTTCTGCATATTTGATCATTTTGCAGTAATGCAGTACATTTAGCTTTTATTTATTTGTCACTATTTTTATTTTTATTTTATGTTACAGATAAATACAAAGGAAAAGATTTGAGCCCCAAGAAGTCCAGTTTGTAGTTGTCAAAAGTCATGTAAAGGAAGAAAATCCTCTGGTCAGGTGAAACCCAAATTTCCTTTTTGGATGCACACGACCCTGAACGTCATCCTCACTGTGAACCACGGTAGTGACGGCATCATGGTGTGGGGAAACTTTTCTTCAGCAGGTAGAGGGAGACAGGTACGATATGGGAAAATGCACAGAGGTAAATACAAGGCAAAACATGAAAAGAAACCTCCCGTGGTTTTAAAAATAATTGAGACTGGGGCAGATGCTCATCTTTCAGCACAAACTCTATAGAGTGAGAATGAGCTATTTAGCAAGAAACAATGCAAGTACTTCACTTTTTAGCTTTAGAAAACCGTATATTCTCCTAAAGCCAGCTGTTTTAACTACAGTAAAAATGTACAGACAATAGAAAACAGTATATCCCCTGCCTTTTATTGATCAACCATTTTGCAAAGCACTGTAGATAGACCTAACTGTGCTATAAAGGTAACATTTAACCTGGAACAGGAGAGGATTATATTTTAAAGAATACAAAGTTCTGTACAGAATTCTGATTGATCCCTTAAATGAGGATAAAATGTGGCTGATATTTACAGAACTCTTATCTACATCCAATGAAACACAAGACATGCCTCTGGTTCTGAGGTTTACTGTACTTTTACTATAAGCCACTAGAGGGCAGAGTAGAGTTGTGTTAACCGATCACATCTGTGGCCAAATTCAATCCGTTCAGCTTTAAATCAGATGTAAAATTCCTGCTCTTCTTCTATCCTGTCTGCCTCTTCAGTCGGTGCACTAATAATGCTGCAGCTGTCTGACAGGTTGATGGAAACTTCGCTCGAGGACGGCGCGGCACTTGTGCTTAAGCTGCCACTTTGGAGACGTGCTTCCATCAAGGTGGACGGCGTGCTGTTGATCGAGAAGCTGTTTGGCGTTCGGCCCAAAGTGGCTGATTTGTAGGCATTGTCTGGGATATCAGGAGAGAAGGTGGGTCTGACTTCTTCCGGAGGCGCTGATAATGGCCGCGGGGTCAAAGGCAGGCTGGATTTGATGTAAGCAGACACCACCGAAAGGTCCGCACTGCTGCCGTGATTCACTTTGTTTCCCGTGTCCACGTCTGTCTCCTCCGCACCGATCAGTGAATCCACGTTCAGGCGGAACGGGGGGACAAGGGAGGGTCTCCTTTTAAGGTTGAAAGATGGGACAGGAGCGTTACAGGCTGCAGTGGAGCCTGTTGAGCCCAAGCTGGGCACGGAGAAATGGGAGCCTGTCTGGTAACCCCTCCACTGGGACTTGAGGAGGTCAGGATGTTGTTGGGTAGACCACTCCTCCTGCTCATCCTGCTCCTCGCAGGCCAGAGGGAGGGAAAGGTTGGAGCTCTGGTGGCCTCCGGGACGGGAGGTCACTCTCGGCTGGTGGCGGCGGTTTTTGTGTGAGTTGACGGTGCGGGTAAAGGTGCTTGGAGTTGAATGTGGCTCAACAACAGCAGTCGCTATGTAACAGGGGTCTTGTCTGTTCCTCAAGCTTCCACCTTGAACCTGAACAAAAAGAAAGAACACACAGTTAAATACAGGCTAAAAATGAAATCTCTTCAAGATAGCAAATGAATCTCAAAACAGCCAAATAAGCTTTTGTTCATGGCAGTCACATTGACCTTCTGTTGTAAGAAAAGCTTGGGTGGAACTACTAACAATAACACTGGACCTGTTCCACTCCAAGCTGAAGTCAGCCCTGACACCCAGCCAACATGGGGGAAATAGCAGCTGCTTGGAGCCGAGCTAAACTAAACAGATTGCAGTTTTTATTAGTTTTATCCTTTACATATCCACTTTTGGCCTCAGCGGCTTGTTAAAAAAATTCTGCTGTTAAACAGTTTCAAAAACTTTAAATGTATACCAAAGAAGCAGGGCTATAAAAGACATGCACGTTTTAAAGCATTCAGCCATTTCTTTTTTCAAAACATTCCATTAATTTTAACATAACTTGTCGATGTAAAAAGTCTGCAACTCTATATAGTTTTGGTGACAAACTAAAAGAAATATTGTCTCCTAAGCGTAACTTTCCTGTTTTGTAGTTAGAGGTGTAGAATATGTCAGGTCAAACTGTCATCATGTTTTCAAGCTTCCTCATGCCAGATGTTTTTAGTCAGTTGGTTGAAGTTTATCTGGTTGTTATGAACACATCAGGGTTAGATTTAAACAATCAAGATGCTAAAGCTTGGGATGAGTCATCAGAGAAAATCAAAACAGGTGACATGCCAAGATATTCCCAATCTCAGACAGTAGGAAGAAATTTTATGACGTATGATGCATTAAACCCGCCTATAAAGCAGAACTTTTTACATTAATGTCCATTTAAGGGGAGTGTTGGATTAGTGGTTAGAGCAGTGCGCTTGTGCTCTGAGAAGGTTGCAAGTTCCCAGTTCAATCCCCACAGACTCCACTCTGGGTCCCTGAGCAAGACCCTTAACCGCACACTGCTCCCTGCAAAATGGCAGCCCACTGATCCCCAAGGGGAATCGGTTGAATGCAGAGGTCAATTTCTCCAGTGCAAGATCAATAAATTTCAATTATCGTTCCAATATTTTTAAGGGTAGCCTTAAAACTTTCCGTTTGGATAAAGCTTATAGTTAGAGTGGTTCAGGTTATCCTGAGCTATTTCTTTAGTTATGCTGCTATAGGCTTAGACTGCTGGAGGACATGGGGACCAGTATTTCATCATTCTACTTAATTATATCTCTATTCTCCCACTCTGCAGAATCTGTTAGTTCAATCTCTAACGTTATGCTTTCTCAGCTTTTTCTCATAGTAGCTTCACCTTGTCTGTTCCTGTTTGGCTACAGTTGCCTTTTGTATCTCTGCTTCTGCCTCCGTGAACCTCAGTTGGCCTCAGCAGATGCCCGCTCACATTGAGCCTGGTTCTGCTGGAGGTTTCTTCCTGTTAAAAGGGAGTTTTTCCTCTCCACTGTCGCTACAAGCATGTTTAGTGTGAGGGATTGCATTTGAGTCAATGAGTCGATGCAATCAACTGGTTTTCCTAAGATAGAAACTTTTAATTGATTTGACTGTATGTAAATTGGCACAATATAAATAAATTAAATTGAATTAACATTATTAAGTAGAACAGCACTGAAATATCTAGACATTAATGCAGTCCTGGTAATAATGATGAGTTTTAGTCTGTTATCAAGTCAAACCTAACATTTTCTATTTCAGTTATTTATATTTACTAAAACAATTTCAATCATTTAAACTCCAAATAATGAGCTGGTGTTGTTTTAAAGAGTCATTACATCCATCCATCCATTATCTGACACTCTTGTCCCGAGTGGGGTCGCGAGGGGTGCTGATGCCAATCTCCAGCTGTCAATGGGAGAGAGGCGGGGTACAACCTGGACAGGAAGCCAGTCCATCGCAGGGCAACACAGAGACACACAGAACAAACAACCATTCATGCACACACTCGCACCTAAGGACAATTTAGAGATGCCAATTAACCTAAAAACATAACAGTCATGTTTTTGGAATGTGAGAGAAGGCCGGAGTACCCGGAGAGAACCCACGCATGCTCAGGGAGAACATGCAAACTCCATGCAGAAAGACCCCAGGCAGAGAATCAAACCCAGAACCTTCTTGCTGCAAGGCAGCAGTGCTACCCACTGAGCCACTGAGCATCCCAGAGTCCTTACAGCATTTTGTAATTATACTGCCTCCTGTGGCCAAAACACAGAACTAAAGCACTTTACTGCCCGCTCTTTTAGCTGTTTTTTTTTTCACTTTACATCAAGTTGAGATTGGTGTTCGAGTTAAGCTGGATACCGGTCGCTTGCGGGTCAGGAACTTCTGACCCGCAGGACATTCATGGAAAATAGGCCACAGGCTTATAGATAGATCAGCGCTGAGGTTTCAGTCCTAAAGGATAAAATAAAAAGGCTATTTTAAAGTTAGTTTTCAGTAAAATCCAGCATAATGTCTCTTTAAATCTAGTCTAGGGTTGAATCCTTTGAAACCTTCTATACACTTTAAATAATGGTCATTGTGGCCCATTCCTTATGAATTAATATAGGCATTGTAGGGTCGGACACATCTTTCAGCTGTGGATGCGATGGACTTAAAATAAAGAATTTATAGTCTCTGAACTAAACTGGGTCCCTTAGTCAACCCATTTAATCCCAGGTTTTAACTTCCTGGCTCCTCATTATTCCCTTTACTTTAAGAAGTGCTTGTTTCTCCTGCAGCAAAAAAACGAACAAAACCAAAACGCTCAGCCTGAAGCTGTCATCATAGTTATTAAAACAAAACAACTAAATGTGAGCGTCATCAAACCTCAGGACAAGTGATGGTTTCTTCCTCCCTGAGTGGCATTTCTAGTCCAAAGCTGGTTTCATTGAGGTCTGGGCTGACACAAACAATTTACACCGAAACGCATGCATCTCCTGGACACCTCACCTTTCATCGATATGATGGTATCCTTCAGGATACCACTTCCTACAGAGAGATACACATTAGGTGCTTCTTGTTTCTGGCTTTCCAAACTGTTTCCCACAGAGTTCACTTTTCTCCCTCCGCTTCTGATGCCTCCCATTAGTTGCAGTTTCATGTATCCAGCGGAATCAAGCCTCCGCAGATTTACCCCCTTTTCCAAACAACATTTTTCACCGCTGGTGTGTGTTTCAGTGTCATTCATCTCCATCAGAGCCTGCTCTGTTGTAAAAAAACTCGTATCTTGAATTTCTGTGGGTTTATTGCTAAAACAGGTGCGTTTTAATCAAATCTAAGATCCTTAAGGTTTCCTAGAGCTTTTTGTTTGCTCAAAATCGAGCAATGCTGAAGAGTAAGAACTTCCTTATGTTATACTTTGTGCACATGTGCCAAAATAAAACCCTGCCAAGGTTACAAGAATAGGGAGGAGCCTATTCAGGGTCATTAACATCCATATGTGGGGCTCTTATAGAAGGAGGTGCTCGTCACGCGACGTACAAGAGGTGAAATACGTATGAGAGGAACCCCCAGGGCGTTCAAACCGCACGAACGCTGTACTCCGGTCAGGCACTTTATGAATCAGAGCTGCAGCTGGAGAAACCATCATAATCCAGACGAGCCTCATATGCTCGCTTTTAGAGCAACGGGCGTTACGAAAGGATTTGTCAAAACGTCTGAAAACGTAAAAGACATTTATTTTCCACAGAGATGCAGGTTCAGAAACATAAGAACCAATAATTCGTCACAAATGTAGAAAGGTTTTGTGCTTGGCTGCAGTAGTGCTCAGATCCTTTTTGGTGTCAGTAGAAGGTCTCGGCTTTGTCTCTGTTTCTGCTGCATGTCTCATTTCATGTCACTGCTGATCGTTTCTCCTTATGTCTAGTCAGATACCTGCTTTTTTGTCAGCTTTCCAAAACATACAGGGAAAAGTTGAAGCAACAACTTTCCACACAGATAATTATTTCCGAGAGCACGGAAGTGTGGGTGTGAGAGACTTTTAAAATCTCTTCAAAAACATTCTGAAATTTTCCTAAAAGCAAGAGCTTAAAAGTTGAGTTGCAATTTTCATTCGATGTACTGATAGAGGATTTCTCCCACTATGAAATATTCACGAGGATCTTCTGATGTAATGGGTGTCTCCGAAACCTTAGCATCAGCCTCATTTATCCCTTTAAAATGAAGATGAGTGTTTGGGATCTTTATCCTTATATCTATATAGATAACAATAATTTGGGAAGTTGGAGAATAATAGGAACCACAAAGTTCTGGAAGAAAAGAGCAGTCATTGTCCACATTTGACTGAGAGGGTGCTAAACAAGAATGCCACTCCCAACATGGCCGCCCAAAAAGGTTTGGCTGTTTGTTTAACCAAGAATGATGTTGGAACAAGTAAGAATTAAATTTCTATACCAAAGAGCATCGTTCCGTCCCCGCAGCATCCTAAGTGCTTGTTTTTCCTGTCACTGGTAGCGTTTGTACAATAAAAAAACAAATAATAAAATTTTATAATCAACTCAAATCGATCTTTAAATGTCTGTTTCTTAGACGCGCAACTGTCTGCTCTTACTGGAACTACTGGAAACGGCAACTACACACATCAGAGTTAGCTTTATGGGTTGGAACCTGATTTTAACTAGAATTTTGCGCATAAAATCTGCGTCAGAATCAGGAAGCAGATCCAATAGGATGAGATCTACCATTCTGAAATGAATTTTGTTCCATTATTGGTACTAATAAAAAAACATATTTTGTAAATGGAATTTTGAAAAAACAAACAAACCATGTTTTATAAATTAAGAATGAGAGAAAAAATTGCAATCCAGAAAGAAACTAAAAAAATCAAATATGATAAAAAAAAAAGGTTTTGAAAGTAACTTTATTTGTTTAAAAAAAATTAGTAACACTGAAATTGAATATCATATTTTTTAGTTTTTCAAATAATTAAAAATATATACCATATATTTTTACTGATTTTTTATTTTCAAAAACATTTTTTTTTCTCCAAATGTCTTTTTTTCAGATTGATTGCTATGAACTGCATTCTCTTTTATTGTGTTTCACGGATCACATTCTCTGCACTTCCAGCCCCATACAAACGCTTGTTCTTTATGCTCACATTGATCCACATAAATGCTGTTACTAATGTCGATGCAGACCAACAGAAATGTCATTGCTCATTACTTCAGATGAAATCCCACCTCCCTGAAATGAAGATAAAGCATCAACCTAAAGAACAGAATAAAAAACATTGAAAATATTACATCTGTAAAAAAAAAAAATGTTTTTTTGAAAAAGGAAAAACAATATCTAAGAAAAAAAAAGCAAAAATGCTCTCAAAACCTTTTTTTTTTTTAATTAAAATGTTTTTCAAAGTTTCACTTCTGGATTGCATTTTTTTATTTTAATACAAAACATTCTGGAACAAAATTCACTCCATATACCATCTGATATAAAGATTGCTCAAACGGCTAGAATTTTTCAATACAAAAAGAATGTTAGGAAAATGTAATCTAGTAAGAGGAAACTGAACCAAATATTAGTGCAGGTTTGTAAATCATGTGAGAATGTACAAATAATTCTAAGTCACTGTTAATTAAAAACCATTTAAGGTGTTTCTCAATA